>NW_015555884.1:552302-576590 GCF_001515605.1 Sinocyclocheilus anshuiensis | reverse complement strand
ACGAATCCTCTCATTATAACACACGAATTGTAGACATTATGAAAGATTCATTATTTTATTGTTTATTGTGTTATAACATAGATTTGTGAGATTGAGATGAATTGAGATGTCTTTTAGAGATTCAGCGTTCTTTCAGAACAGTAACGTGATTACTTTTAAAAGCAGTAATCAGTAATTTGATTACATTTTCAGAGTAACTTGCCCAACACTGGCTTGCATGAATGTAGCCTACAGGAGTGCACTGCCAGAAAATGTTCACTAAATAAAAGATTACATTTTCGGTTTGTTTCTTGGCAAACCCTATGCATGCCTTCAAAACACTTGGAATGACGTGGCTGAATCATTATTTTAAAAGATTGTCAGTTTACTGCCATTAAAAGGACACGTTATCTATGTATGTATTTATTTATTTATTGTGATCCAAAAAACAAGGTAATATGTCTTTATAACAACATCAAACTCCAAACTATGAAGAGAGAGAGAGAGAGAGAGAGAGAGAGAGAGAGAGAGAGAGCAGTTAGTAAGTCCACCTCTGGTCATGTTTACAACATATTTTACTGTAATACTTCACTCTAAAAAATGCTGGGTTGTTTTAACCCAACAGTTGGGTTAGTCCATATTTGACCCAACATTGGGTTGAAACAACCCAGCATTTTTTAGAGTGTTATATTATTTCTATTTGATGACTTAGAGTGACATATTTAAACTCAATTGCCCTATACATAATATATAAACATAGTTTGCCTTTATACATTAAATGTAAAAAGAGGTCACATATATGATATTCAAACAGTACTTTTGTTTTCAGTTGCAAGACAGTTTTGCCTCTGAACATTTTCCATGAATAATCAGATCTACAAAAGTCAACAAACATTTGTTTGCCTCTTTGTTCTTTCTCTGTATCTATCATTTCAAGTAGGATGGCATGTGTCCTTTTCTTCACATGTTAGCGTAGACCGCTTCATCTTCCAATGCTCTGTCAGATGACAGTGGTCTCTTATCACACTAATTAAAAAAGCAAAATATGTTACAGACATCTCAAAGAAAATACATTCAGTTCAGTAAATACTATCACTTTTAATTATAAATGTTAAGTCACATGCAGTGTTGTTTTATAGTCACAGTTTAGCTTTCCTCTTCAATGTGCTATATTAATAGCTATCTGGTGTGCAGAGTTTTCATTAAGTACATTTTTATTGTAAATAACACAAACAACACTCACATCGAAAAACAACACCTCCAAGAACAGTGAGAAAGTTGTACTCACCCCCCAGTTGTCATAAACATGACTGTCTGGGCAGTTTGTGTAAATGTCTCCATCACTGCCCTCTTCCTCTTTACTGCTTTTCATAAAATGATAGATACAGTACAAATCATTAGTAAATGTTTTGTTATATAGTTATGTAACAAACATTATATTATACACTACAGTCAAAAGTTTGTTTTAATGTTGTGTTTTATGATATGAGACCTTTCTGCTCACCAAAGCTGAATTTGATCAATAATACAGTAAAAACAGTACTATTCTAAAACACCATTACAACTATTTTCTATTTTTCAATATATTTTAAAATGTAATTAATTTATTCCCGTAATGGCAAGGACTTTTCAGCAGCCATTACTGCAGTCTTCAGTGTCACTTGATCCTTCAGAAATCATTCTAAAATGCTGATTTGCTGAAACATTTCTTACTATTATCAATTCTGAAAACAGTTGTGCTGCTTATTTTAATAATTCTTTTTTATTTGGAATCCATGGTGCATTTTTTTCAAGATTCTTTGATGAACAGACAGTTTCAAAGAATAGCATTTATTTGAAATAGAAATAGCCCGTAACAAAATGACTTTTCAACACTTTAAAGCACCCTTGCGGAATAAAAGTATTCATTTCTTTTAAAAAGTTACCCCAAACTTTTGAATGATAGTGTATCACAGTTTCCACAGAAATATAAGCAAAAATGTTTTTCAACATTGACAATAATAAGGAAAATATTTCTTGAGCAGCAAATCGACATATTAGAATGATTTCTGAAGAATCACGTGACACTAAAGACTGCGGTAATGATGCTGAAAATTCATTTTTAAAAGAGACTTATTTCAAAAAAACATTATACAAATTAATGATTCCAAAACTATTACTGGTAATATATACTTTTCGAAATCAGACTTGTTTTGGGTTGTCTTCATTTGAGTCTGTTCATTCTTCATTACAGGTTGTTGTGCAGCTCTGTTCCGACTGAAATAAAAGAGGGATTTTAATGTTGTCAGGAAACAAAGGAGGAACAAGACAGATGGAATAACAAGACACACTAAATGAGAAAGTGATGTGTAGCTTACGAGAGAGGTCCTTACCAGCGTCTTCTCACAACACACACACCAATGCAGACTAAAACAACTGCAACAGCTGATGCAACAGCAATGTATATTATGCCTGTTAAAAAAACAACCAAACAATAAAAATTGCATTAAAACAAAGATAGTGTTTTTAAAAGACCAAATATGAAGTCTCACCATTTTGAGGTGCTTCCAAAGTTATGGAAGAGCTCCCCAGACTGTTATTGGCAAAACACTGGATAGTCTCAGGGAAACCCAGCCAACCCTGTAAGGTGAATATGGTAAGAGACTCATTTTGTTTAATGCTGGTGCTGGAGAAGGCTTTCAAGGAATCTGGACCAAACCACTTGACTTCACTGGGAGGGTTGGAGTCCACAATACAGACACACGCCGTCAAAATCTTAGACTGGCAAGAAGATTCACTTTTAATCTCAGGAGGATCTAGACAGACAGATATCATAAATCATTACCAATGATCTTCTTTCACTAATAATACCATTTTAAACTGTTGAACCGAGGCCTTTCACTCATACTTACAAAGTATATTAAGTTTCTGTGGACCAGAACTGTTTTTTCCCTCTGTGTTAATGGCTGTACAGGAAATGGCCTCCGTATGTCGAGACACTTTCTCCAGTTTGTAAGTGGGGTTCTCTGCTAACCTCTTCCCATTTGAGCTGAACCACTGGTAGCTGTTTGCAGGAGGATTGCTGTTACTGGAGCAGGTCAGTTCCACAGAGTCATTCTCCTTCACTGAGGATTTAGTGACCACGTTTACATTATATGGAGGATCTGATTGACAAAATTTTTTTGATAAGTTATTTTTACATTTGTCTGAAGTTCATGCCACATTCTGATACAGTTGATCAACTTAATTCACACAATTTGTGGCATAATATTGATTACAAAAAAGTATGACGTTTAAAAATGGCATGAATGTATAATGTATGAATATAAATGTAATGTTAAAACTTAATGTATTAATAATGCATATTATTTAACTGTAAAGCCCAAAGTATACTTCGGTTAGGCTAGGATATGCTTACAGTGCACTTTACACGAATGTCACCTTCAGAACAGTATGCGAGAAAAGGATGAACAAACAGTAAGTTTTGTGTTAATCAGCATTTAGCATTTAGAATCAGGTTAACTTTTACTATGTTGAGAATCTCTATGAACAATAGGCAATTTTTAAATTCTCAGGAAGGTTTTACATATTTAGGAATTAAGATTCAAAATATAAAAGAGATCATTTCAATTAATTATGACCCATTAATAAAAAAAAAGTCATAGATTCGCTCGAGAGATGGAATGCTTTGCCAATCAATTGGACGTATCAATATTATAATGATGTTAATTCTACCTAAATTCTTGTATCTCATTCAGTCAAGTCCTCTTCCTCTTCCAGCTACATTCTTTGTAACACTCATGTAACACTAATACAACGTTTGTGCCTGGAAAAATGATGGGGAGTTTAAAAATTGGATGTACAAGGGAGCAAAACAAGTAAAAGATGTATATAAGGATGGTATAATGATGTCATTCCACCAATTGATGAGAGTATGATATTCCTCAGAAACACTTCTTCAAATATCTACAAATAAGAAGGTTTATACACTCTGAAATTAAAACTTCTTTAGAGCCTTCTTTGTCAACTATAGAAGATCATACTTTAAAACATTTAAGGGATAAAGACAATCTATCATTTTTTATAATAAACTTTTAGAGGATTCAAAAGAGAGTTCAATGTCTTATTTAACTGCCTTGAAAATGACCTTCAGGAAGATATTTCTAAAGATGAATGGATGGATTCTTGTTTGTTTGCCCAAACATATAGTGTGAATACTAGATGCAGATTGCTGCAATATAAATGGCTCATGCGGACATATATTACTCCAGTTAAATTACATACGTTTAATGCAAATATTCCTGACAGTTGTTTAAAATGTAAACAAGAAATTGGAACCCTTTGCCATTGTATGTGGGGGAGTGTATTGCGATTCAAAAATTTAGGAAGAATATTCTTGTTACGATTGGTAAATTGACTGAAGAAAATGTTCCTCGTGATCCCAAATTCTTTTTCATATATATCCAGTAAATTTTGCGGTGAACACCAATAAATGCAAACTAATTGACTTTAGTTTGCTTCAGGCCAAGCGGGCTATTGCTTTAAAATGGAAGGAGATACAAGGCCCTTCCTCTGTCTGTTGGATTAAAGAAAGCACTAACAGCCTCGCCATGAAAAAGTTGACTTATGCAGTTAAAGGGAAACTTAAAGACTTCTACAATATTTGGACTCCATTTTTACACTATTGTAACCAAGAGGACTTGACAACGGGGGATGACTGATATATAACACTCATCTCGTTTGTATTGGGTATCTCCACTACATAATGTGATTTCTGTACCAAAATAATAACTCAGAAAAGGTAACAGTTAAATGGTAAAATGGATGGCTGTGAATGGTGGTGTACGGGAAGGTATAGTTGAGATGTTTTTTTCCCCTTGGATTTTGATATTCTATAAGGTTCTTTTACATATGTATGTGTTTTTTTATTTTATGTTATTTTAATGTATTCTGTATTTTAAACAAATGCAAATAAATATATTTTGGAAATAAAAAAAAACTTACTATGTTTGTGGTAATCAGCATTAAGCCACAGATTCTGACTCAAATCAGGTAAAATTAGACTTAACTAATTAGCAGATGTGTGTAATTTTTTTCCATGTTAAAATTATTTAATAAAGGATCAATCACATAATATTCAGCACTTACACAGCACGTTAATTTTCTGTGGACCAGAACTGTTTTTTCCCTCTGTGTTAATGGCTGTACAGGAAATGGCCTCCGTATGTCGAGACACTTTCTCCAGTTTGTAAGTGGGGTTCTCTGCTAACCTCTTCCCATTTGAGCTGAACCACTGGTAGCTGTTTGCAGGAGGATTGCTGTTACTGGAGCAGGTCAGTTCCACAGAGTCATTCTCCTTCACTGAGGATTTAGTGAGCACGTTTACATTATATGGAGGATCTGATTGAGACAAAATGTTGATAAAATGCTGTTTATGATGTCTGTTCAACAGTCTGATCAGTTTAACTTTCTATCAAACATTCAGTTCATTTAATAGATGCTTTTATTCAAACCAACTTAAATTAGTATTCTACCATGGTTTTCAACTGGGGGGCTCTGCAAACTTTCAGTTTGGCCACAGGATCACAAAAAAATTATTGAAATTACTATATTATTTTTAATATAATTAATATATTAAAGGGGTCATATGATGTGATTTCAAGTTTTCCTTTCTCTTTGGAGTGTTACAAGCTGTCCGTGAATAGATAAGCTCCCTAAAGTTGCAAAGACTAAAGTCTCAAACCCAAAGAGATATTCTTTATAAAAGTTAAGACTCGTCCACGCCCTCCTAAAACGCCTCGTTCAAAGAGTTCACAACTAGAAATCAGTGGTTAAGTTTTATTTACAACACTGTTCCAGAACAGTTCAAACCAAATATTCAGATGTGTGCAACGTATTTTACGGAGGACGAGGACTGTTTCCTGGGAGAGTAACCTACACTGCCGGTGTTCTGACAAATAATGCTGACTCACAGCCTTTAAGTAAGTTTTCATATTTAAAGGATTCGTCACTGATGATTCAAACGCGAGTTTTGAGAAGTGTAGTGTAGCGCTTGTTGTTTGTAATTTCTCCGATCACAAATGCAGACATGGTTTTATGTTTACGTGGCGCGATGCAACACAATGCGTAAAAAGACGTATAAGTCAGTAGGCTTGTTTGAGATGCAGTGAGGGGAGGAGTGAAATAAGTGCAGACAAGACGGACAGTTCTGAGCTCTCGAAGTGTAACAAGTGGAGCATATACCAACGAGATCAAAGGCAGATATCGCGTTATTCACACTCACTTGCTTTGTTGCTTATAAACATGATATAATTTCAGTTCTTTTGCTTTTATGTGAAAATAAATATGATGAACAAGACACTCAAAGTGCTTGCTAATTAATTCCATACGAAAGGTGTATTTATCATCCATTTTTACTTGAATACAAACATATATTTTAGATTTGTATAGAAATATGCCAACAATCACATATCTCACACAGAGATCGCACTGTCATAGTGTTCGGGAACATTCATGCATAATTTAAATACATAATCACATGAAATCAGATAAAAACCAAAATATTTTAGAAGAGAACGCAACATCACGGTTGTCTGAACCATTGAGCATTAAGCTGTGTCATCGGTCAATCGTTTCTCATCATGCTTTTGATCAGCGCAGTCGGTTGAGAGCAACTGCGCTCGACTGCACAATCCGACACAGCCGCCTCGCTGTCGCGAGTTTTTTGGCACACGTCAGCATGACATCAGAGCAAGTCAGACGTAACTCAGACACTTTTCTAACTGGCATGCATCTCGCGGTGATCACCGGTGATTGGTTCTGTGCAGATTTTGCTCATCTCAAACAAGCCTATTATAATCAGTAATTATGTCCCCACTGGATGCTACAAATGCCTCGTTTGTAATGGGTTTTATTGGTTTTGTCTCGTCGCACTGGGACACGGCATCACAATATGGTAAGGGGCGTAACATTTCCGTCACACGCTTGAGGTATTCGGCCAATCACAATGCACTGGATAGCTGGCCAATCAGTACACACCTCGCTTTTCAGAACGATGAGCTTTGTAAAAATCAACGCATTTCAGAAAGGTGGGGCATAGAGGAGAAACAATCCTGTTTCTTGTTTTGTGTTTTTTTTTACATTAAACTGCATAAACACATTTCATTACACCAAATACACAAAATAATGTTCTTTTTTAGCAATGTCATATGACCACTTTAAGAAAATCTTATTTAAATAGATTTAAACATAAAATAAGAATTAAAAAACGAAAAATAATATTTATTTTCTTTCCCCTCAAATTACAAAACACAGTTCTTGAAACATCTGAAATTACCAAATGAATTGTGGTTAATTAATATACTTTATTTTTCTTTATCTTAAAAATTTTGAAAGCAAGCATCTTTTTCATAACTACTACATAAATACTAAACATGAAATATATTTTATAGGACACCTCTGACTATTGTGTTGGACAATGGGGGCTTTAGAGTCAAAAAGGTTGTACATCACAGTCCTAAAATCATTAACAGCTAACAAGTAAAGATTTGAATTAGCATCTAATTCATTTATTTGTTTTTAACTCACATAGCAGACTTACATTTAACTTTGAGTGTTTTGTAGCCTGTCACTGTCTTCCCTTTAAACTCTGCAGAGCAGCTGAGGCGTTTATTGTTGTCTTCTCTAGAAGGAGTGAAGGTCAGGCTGTAAGATGTAAGCTTCCATTGACCATGATTTTGTGGCTGTGATGGACTTGAATGTGAGCCATCATGGCTCCAGGAGACACGAGGCAGGTCTGACGGACAGGAATGAGACACGGCACAGGTAGCAGTCACCTGTTTCACTGATGTCACTTCCTCTTCCACAGAGACGGTAGGATTCTCTGGTGTTTCTGGTGAAGACACAAATTGTGGACACAATATAATTTTTTCCATCATTCATAATGCTTGACATATTATTTCAAATATTTATTTAGATATTACACAACAAATGAAATTGGTAACATCTGGATAATGTTAAACCTCATTGTGTTTCCGGTCATTTTAATTTTCTTTTCATTTTCTTTGTTCCAGGAAAACTCTAGTTGTTATCACATAGGATTAAAACCTACTCACTTTGCTCACACAGGTTATAACAACTTTCAGTTTATAACAAAATGACTGGATTCAATCATTTTACCATTTTGCTTTCTTTAAATTGTCTTTTGGATTTATTTTTTGAACTGACTGATTGTAGTTCTTACTGATCTGTGCATACAGCTTTTGAGTGAAATAATGCACTCAAAAACGCTATAATTTTTCCCTAAAAAAAATAAAATAAAACACTGCAGATGCATAAGCTAACAATACAAAGTTCCAAAACCTGTTGTAACGGTGGTCGCCCAAAAAATAGGTTCAAGACTTAATAAAGGATATCTAAACAGGGTAACCTGTCACAATTTTACGGAAAATAACCCAGATAGCATAAATAACACCAGTTACATACATCAACTCAACAATATAAGTAAAATGTTTTTGTATTTCATTCAAAAAAATTATAACAACAACCACATCGAGTTAATATCAAACAAACACATTCTCGTTAATAAAGCACATCAAAAGGAAAATAAACAACAACAAAAAGAAACATTATTTGAAGTACAGCGAAATTATGTGTTTAATTTCATTTCAGAGACCTCTTGAGTCCCACTCTAACATTACAAGTAAAAAATAAGAAAGAAAGAAAAACAATAAAAATTGACCCTTCGCAGGGAACTTGATTGACAGGCGATCTGACCAATGATATTGCCGAATCCGCCATTTTGTTTGAAAAACAAATCGGATAGGAGAGTAGATTAACTTCGGTGGACTGGAACTTGAAAAATGGTGTGTACTGACGTCTTAACGTGGTTGAAATACCTTCTGATGTTAATTCATGTTTATTTCATACTTTAAGTCAGCGTTTCCCAATCCAAGTCCTAGCGGGCAGGGGTCTGGGGGCGCGAGGACTGGGATTGGGAACCGCTGCTTTAAGTAACTATGAAAATATAATCGGTTTGCGTGCCGTTTGAACTGAGGCCCTACAGTGATCTTTCACGACACATTAAAGAGCCACAAAACTGAATTTATTGTTTGATTTTCTTAAAAATGACAAAATTTGAAAAGACTTTGTTTCATACCAGAAGTAACCTGCTCTTTCTTGTCTGTTGGCACTTTGTCAGTGTCCTCCCAGCAGGTACCTTGATGTCAATTTGACGTCAGATATTAGTCAAGATTTTATCAAGATGCTGTATAGCATCATTTTAAATTCAGCTTGGATGGCAGTTTCTTCCGGTGGTTAATTGGGTAAAAATAGGAAGTTATCCCACACTGAAATTGGTTTAATATACAGTAGTCAACATTTGAAGTGGATCAAAACCTTTCATCAAAGTTGTCCTAAAACCAAAACAGTACCCGTTCTTGTCTTAGGACAACTTTGATGAACTTTTTTGATCCACTTCAACTGCTGACTACTGTATATGTAGGCCAATATGTTTGACGTTCAGTTTCCGTCATATCAACGTCATGTTTTAAACGTCCAATTGATGTCATATTGACATCACATTGACATCAATGCAGGGCTCCAGACAAAAAAAAAAATCGAGTAAGGAGCCATTGGCTCCTATAAGAAACAAACTTCGGTACAAACTTAGTACACAGAATCAGTGCCAATATCATGGACTATAAGTACCACTTGGCCATTGAGTGTAGTTTGGGCTCCTCCTCAATGCATCCTATAAATGTTGTCATGTCTTTCACACATCTAGTCAGTTTTTCTTCATTAGTAAAATGCAATTTTATAGGTGGTGTTGAATTTGATCTTTAGCTTGCATTCTTTCTTATCATGTAGGCAAAAGGTTAAGTAAAAATATTAATATGCAATAGCGCATAAATATAGCAAAATGCTCCTCTGTATAGTTATTTTTATAGCTGACTGATGAGCTTATGGATGCCGAATTCTGAGGTAAATTTATTGTTACGTGGCAATGTTTTCAAGCTTTACACGTTTTCCGCAGTTTGAAACACTGAATAAGCGATTAGCTACATGAGACATTTCAGTAAGTTGTACTGTAGGCTATCTTATAAAATATCCTACCTGTTGATGTCCATTCATGTTAATTTCGTAGGGTTCACGTGTCGCTTGAACTGAGGCTGCATTAAAGAGCGCCAAAACCGTATTTATAGTTTGAATTTTGTTATGAATTTGGCATAATTTTAAAGCTGATACTTTGTTTATTAAAAGGTAACAAAGCACAAAGATTACTGGAGGGCAGTTGCACTACAAATAGGCTAATATGAAGTTCACGCATTAACAGAACACACCATATCGACTAAGATCTTGATAAGAAGAAGCCATATTAGTAATGATTATAAACGAGAATTGTTAACGATATTGCCAATATCCACACAGCTGACAGCTTTTCCTGTTGTGGTTTGTTCAAGTTGTGCACAAAATACTCCCTGTCCCAAATGGAACACTTCATGTGCTCTTGCGGTCTTATGGACTAACAATGGCCGCCGTGTGCACGTGTCCGTTAAGTCCACGAGACCGTAGGGTGTCCCATTTGTCATTTTAGCATTCAGAAGGGTGCTCGCGAGCGCCCCCTTAGCGGCCGTTATGCGCCCTCGACCCGCCCTCGACCCACTTCTGCCGAGCCAGCACTGGTGATTATTTTTCCCACATGTTTCTATGGTATACTGAAAATCAATGATTAGCATATCATAAGTTTTAATTCAATGTAATGATCTTCGAGCCACTTCTTTATCACTCTTGCTTTGTGACATGGTGCTCCATCATGCTGGAAAATGCACGGATCATCACCAAATTGCTCAAGGATCGTTTGAAGAAGTAGCTCCTGCAGGACGTTTTTATACCATTCTTTATTCTTGGCAGTGTTTTTGGGCAGAATTATGAGAGAGCCTACTCCCTTGGTTGAAAAGCATGAGCAAGCTCTGCACTGCTGGTGACACGATTCCGTAGCTGACTCCTCAGGAGGAGATGGACCTGGCGCGTGCTGGACACTCTGGGACATCCTGAAGACTTCTTCACTGCAGTCGAACCTCTCTCCTTGAAGTTCTTGATGATCCGGTAAATGGTTCTTTCAGGTGCAATATTCTTTGTAGCAATTTCCTTGCATGTGAGGCCATTTTGATGCAAAGCGATGATGGCTGCATGTGTTTCTTTGGAGGTAACCATTGCTAACAAGAACACAATGATTGGAAGCGCTAATTAGTGATAGTGATAGTGATTTTACCTGACTAGTACTCATTCACACTTTCACATGTGCTGCTGATATGATTAGTCAATTAATGTTAGCTGGTCATTTTGTGTCAGGATCAAAAAACAGTGAAATTAGTTTTTTTTTTTTTTTTTGTGAAAAGTTAATTATTTGGCAATGAAGCCAAAGACAATTATTTAAAATGCATCTGATCACTCTACACAATAATCTAGAAGCAATGTGAATGAACACCACAACAGCTTAAGCAGCAAACTTTGCAAAACACAAAATTTATGTCACTGCCAAAACCTTTGGCCATGACTGTATTTTAGGGTTAATTTTCACAGCTTTTATGATTTGTCTGTCTTCAACTATTATTTTTGAACATATAATATGTACAAGACAAGTTTGTACCAGATGTAGTTGTAGTTCATGCATCTTTTCTGCAAAGACATTTAACGTGATTTGTTTAACATTTACATTATCTTGATAATTTCATGTGTGGTGCACTTGGAATATAATTTTCTTTAATTAGAGGGTTACTGAAGAAAAAGTTACTTGAATCATGTTGTAGTTACATTTTCAAAAATCATAAAAAAACGAGAATCGGTCAAACTCACTGAAAAAAAGTTAGATTTGAATTTTTTGCCATATCGCCCAGCCTTAGTTCCATGAATAACCTTTAACATCCATGAAACCTTTACATTACAAAAAAAAAAAATAATAATAATAATAATGTTATTTGCAGTGGAAAAAGATTCTTTAGATTATTTTTAAGAGTGAAGGTTAACATTTAAACCTTTTTATTGAACAAATTTCTCTTACCTTTCACAGTTATAGATACTTTCTCACCATATGAGTAGTTGTCAAAATATTTAATCTCAATCCGGAACTCGAATGGCCCAGCGTCACTGCTGCTCAAAGAGCTGATTTTCAGAGAACAGTCGTTTTGGCGCAAATCACCAATGAGAGTGCGACCTTTGAATGAGTCAATGATTTTTGAAGTGTCTGTATGGTATACTATTGAAGATCCTTTGTACCAAATCCCTGTAAATTCTGTGTATGTTTTTCCATTTGCAGGGTAGCTGAACGTACAGGGAATCAGTAAACATGATACAGACAAACCCACCACTGATTCTGGCATTTTAGCGCTCCATTCCCCAGCATTAGCAGATGACACTGAAAGAAGAATAAATCAAAATTTGTGATTGATTTTATTTCTTGACAATTTAGTTACCAATTAAAAATATTTTATCTAATATTACTATTGTCTAATGTTTCAATAATGAAACCGTCTTTGTAAAGCAATCATTGTTGTGTTTTTGTATGTGTCTAAATTATTTTCCAAGACACTCATCTTAGTTCAGCTAATAGTTTCTTCCCCATAGATGACTGGAAATACACTGTAATTCCGTTGTGTGAGGAAGGACTCATTTTAGTTTATTTTTTAACACTGCATGGCCTAAGTCTGAGAAAATTAACTTAAAATTAAAGAATTTGATTGTATCAAATTCACTAAAACAGGACTAAGCTTTTGATTATTTAAAACAGCTGTCATACAAAGATAACAATTTTCTCTTGTTTCTTTTTACTAACCTCGGAGCCAGAGAAAGAATAAACAGCTCCAGAAAACCATCTCTGCATCAAAGTTCAGCACCTGGGAATAAATGTTGCCATCATTTATGGCACTTCAGTTGCTACTGTAATTACTAATAAACACTGAGTATTGTTTTACAATCCCATTGTTTTCATTGTTGAACATTGTTTAATTTCTCACTGTTTATGGATCGTGCAATATGGAAGTGCAATACATCAGTAATTTATTAAGGGATTTAAATAGTCACTGTGTAGATATAATTTTAAATATTGTCACTTACTGTTATGTCCTCAAAAAATGACTGAGTTCATCAGAAGTAGAATAGCGCTGTAAATATTTGAGAGCTTCCTTCCCCTTATGTCTTGCTGAATGTGATGCTTGTGATCATTTGTTCACTTCCTATTTCAAAGTCTTCTTGCTTTCTAATCTTGCTTTCTTGCTCTAATCTTTCTAACACTTGCTTTCTAATCTTTTTGTATTCTATCTGTTTTCTTTTCATTTATTATACAATTAACAAAAGCAAAAAGACCTCTAACACTAGCTTGCGCTATTCTTTTTCTATTCTATCTGTTTTCTTTTCATTTATTATACAATTAACAAAAGCAAAAAGACCTCTAACACTAGCTTGCGCTATTCTTTTTCTATTCTATCTGTTTTATTTTTATTTATTATATTATTAAAAAAAAACTTCTACTGAAGAAACGAAGTCACCTGCATCTTGGATGCCCTGGGGGTAAGCAGATAAACATCTAATTTTCATTTTTGGGTGAACTATCCCTTTAACTAACGTACTCTACGATTAGCTCAGTGAATAATAAAATAAAAAAAAAACCATAGACCCGGCTTGAACAAGCGGAGCGATACAAAATTGTGAAAGGGCGTTTCTATAGCGATACCAGTACAATATCTCACGGTTCTCAACCAATCAGATTTGAGAACCAGAACGAACTGTTGTATAAATATATATAATTCAGTATCCAATTAAACGTATGTGACGAGTGGGGGCGGGGCCGGGAGCCATGGGAACGGAGCAAGGCCGGTGGAGTAATTGATAATGAGCGACACCTGCACCACTCACCGGTCTCGAGTCTCACGGAGGAGCTCCGGAAGGATAAAAAGGAGGGGTGACGACAGTGAAAGACGAGAGAGGACCAGGCCTGGACTTTATTTTGTGTTATAAACACTAACTCCACCGGCCTCGCTCCGTTCCCACGGCTCTCGGCCCCGCCCCCACTCGTCACAACGTAGCTTCACATATATCGTATAAAAACTGAACTCTAAATCGAAAAATGAAACGATAACAATCTCCTCCCTTTGTGCTTTGAACTTTTCTATGCTGAGCGCTGTGCCTGCGCGCTGTGACTCCGTGTTGCTTCAAGCGCAACATTCTGCGCACTGGATGCGCATTAGCGCTTTGTGCCGCTCTGTATTGGAGCCTTTCGTATCATAATAATTTTTCACAATGACAGATTATTAGTTAATTATTAATGACAGATTATAAGTTAATAATTAATAGCCTTTCTTGTTCAGCTAATCTATCATATCTATCATATGTTGCTGCTTTGAAGTTTAGTGTTATATCCCAGGTCTGTAGAATTAATCTGTTTCTTGTAAATTACATTTTATTATAAACATAGTGTTAATGCCTGTAACTTTTTGTCTTATTTGTCCAAGTAGATATAACTGCAGACCGGAGATCTCCAAAATGGGGCGTGAACTCCAAAAGTGGGCAGAACCTCCAAAATGGGGCAGGGTCTCAAAGACTTTCACCATTGGCTCTGGCTTCAGCCAATTGTTATTGACTTACATTTCAAAATAAAACTTTATAAATGTAACATTGTTTCTAGTTCATCTAAAATAAAATATGCTATATAAGTAAATATTCTCCGTGAGAGCAGAGCCCAAAGCTCGTGGCCAGTGGTGTTCGGACTGGAGTTTAAACCTCTGCTTAATGATATAAACGGGAATCACCCATGAGCTCTCCCGCGAGCCGTCCCGGCGCAGCGCAGGGCAGCGCATGGGAAATATTTCACTCTATCGCTTTGTTCTAAGCAATGGGGGCGTCCCGGGGCTCGAAATTTGCAGGGTAGGAGGGGGTAATGCTGGGTGTATCTAAAAAGGTGCCATTGTCCGGTGAGGTCCGGTTGGGGAATTACGAAACGATCTCATATCGCATAATCTTATTAACTGTTTATCTCCTGAACTGCAACTTTCTTTACCACGCTATTCAGCGCCAATCCCGCCATGCAGTCAAGTTCACTGGTTAAGGTTAGGGTCAGGTGTGGGATAGGGTTAGGGGTTAGCATTTTTTGTAGCATAATGTAGGAAATCAACACTTTACTTGACACAACCAATAAAATCTTTAGAATCACTTTAATTGACACAACCAATAAAATCTTTAGAATCAGCTGTGGGGCGGAGTTTGCACTGAAGTGGATTGGGGGAAAAATTGCGCATGCGTGTCATGTGCCTGTCTGTCAATGGGAGGAAGCCACACCCTATTTTGGAGCTCCCACCCCGTTTTGGAGTTCCCGCCCCATTTGGAGATCTCCGGGCTGCAGTTATACCCTTCTCTATTTGTGAGCAAAGCTGCGTTTACAGCAGAAAAGTTTGTTTTATCATTAAATTTGAAATACAAACAGTCAAAAGCTGTTGCGTGTTGCTTACAGTATCTTTAGTTTTTGAAAAAGTCCCCACAGTGCTTTTTCTTACGAAGTCTATATTCAGCACAAAATTTTCAGTTTGTTCATAAGCAACTAACACAGCATTAGTTTTTAAATAGAGATAGAAATGTTTCACTACCGTTTCACCAGCTGTTAAATTAACACTTATCAATGTCTATTAGTGTAGCTGTGGGTGGTGGCTGTCAAAAAAAAAAAAAAATTCTCATTTGCATTTTTCTGTTCCTGTTTTTAATTTAGGAGGCCTATTTCGAGTAGATTTTCAAGGTACCCACACACTGCCTTATCAGTGGCACAGAGTAATGTAGGATTGTGGGGTTAATGTGTTTTATAAAGCCTGTTTTTGCAAAGGAAACTCACAATGACACATTTCGATGCAGAAATAGACATTCTGACTCGCTTCACAAATAATGTAGTAACTCCTGTTTAGAAGCTGTTATTTGAAAGATTATTTTTTTCTGGTACTTTTTGGCATCTAGTGGCATCAAACAAAGTAAATTGCAGAGAGTTGTGCCTAATAGAACCTGAATTACAGATTTTCAAAAAAATACTTAGTTTTAAATCTCCAAAAGCGCCTATGTTTTTTTTTGTGTTTATAGTAATATTTGAAAAGTATATAATGTTATTTATAAAGAATTACACTCATATTTTGTAGTTCAAAGGGTTTTCTTTACAATGAAACCATTTTTTTAAATTTCCTCCATTGTATGTGTGCAGGGTAAACATTTGAATTTGAGTATGTTAAATTTAGGCGAAAATACCAAAAAACGCCCTGAGCTTAAGTGGACATCATCTTACTTGTGTCATTGCAAAGACTATAGGCTTTCTTTTTGAGCCTGGTATCTGCTTCTTGTCTGATAAACACAAATTTAAACATTAAAAATGAAGTGACTATTGTGTTCTTGAAACATTATGGGATTATGTTCAAGTTAGTTGTTCAAAACATAGGCAATATGCTATGTAGCCCAATGTTTTCATACCTGAAAAAAATGTCATGGTAATATATTTACCTGATCCTAAAGACTAATAACTATTTTTCCTACATTTTTAAAGGAGAGGTCAAGGACATCAAATTGACATGGATTTTGACAAGTAAGTATCTGCATGTTTATTATGAATAATGATTTGTAAATTATATATCAAGGATTATTTACCCGATTTGATTTATTATAGTGTTATATGTTAATAAAAGTGGAGGTCTGATGCCAATAAATGTTTTTGTGAATGTTTATTCTGTAAAAGACTAATGCCAATGTCATGGGCTCGCTTCTCAGGGAAAGCATGAGCTGATGAAATAGTATATAAAGAAAATGTATAAAAGTATAAAACAGTAAGAAAATAAACATCCTTTTTCTGTTACTTCCACCGCGTTATGGACAATTACTTCAATATACTTCTATATTTTTTCTCTAAGGTTTCTGAATCTTAACAGGGCTAACAACGTATGTACAGTGTCAGGAAACAAGCCTTTCTCCAAAGCTCGAATGTCATCACCAAAGAGGTACGGAGCACATGAAATATCTTACTGATTGCCTAGATTCATTGCATTGAATGACTCATGTCTGTACTTAGTTCTCAAGTATTCTCTTTGCTACAACAGTCCTATATCTTGTGTAATTTGATTTTTATAAATGTTTTATTGTAGTTACATTTAGAATGTCTTTGCATCCCCTAATGAATTAATAAAAAAAAAATAATAATAAGCCAACTGCTGTAATCAATGTATTTATTTACAAATTATTTTTCCACATGATTAACCTCAGAGAGGCCAAATCCTATTCTGTGAGTATACTTTATTATACTTTGTCCATCATGTGAAAATCTTTTTAGTATCGTTAACATCTGTTGTTTAGTGCTTGATTTTTTGTTGGTCATACATTTTATCTCATAACTGAAATGTGTTATTTCCTATTAAATCTGACTTCTGTATCTCTGTTTTCTGTTGCAATTTTCCATTAAGGGTAGTGTGGCCATATGTGCCGTTCATACGGGACACGTCCTGGCCAGGATTTTTGTAGTGCCTAAAACATCCAAAGTAGTTTGACCAATAACATGCCGGTATTGTATATAATCGACCAATCATGACGCGTAAAAAGGTGAGATCTACAGAGAACGATCAAAGCGATGCAAATACGCGCATGTGTTTGTTCGTTCGCACGACTTGAAGCGTCGCTGCGCACGGATCATTGAATGACACCAAAGTACCACGAGAGTGATTCAAAAGCATAAGGAGCCGTTTGCTCTGCTCTCTATAGCTCTCGTGAATGTCATACAACGATCGATCTGCACAGTGCAAACAGCCAAAACCTGGATATTTTAGGCCATATAGAAATCCTGGCAAGGACGCGTATCGTAAAAATGGCTCGTATGGTCACCCTAATTAAGGGTCACAATTATGATGATGATTACACCAACACGGCAGACCTCAACTTATATGGAAATATCTGATGAAAATGCCACATTTTAGATGAAAACGGTAGACTTGACATCAGGGGAGTCTTCAGGCAATCCTGTCACATATTGAATAACTGAGTGTTGCATTTTAAGCCTGGCCTATAATGCCTACACATGCATATAGTAGGCTACAGTATTACTGTTTTTACATATTTTGTTATGATGCTCACATTGCCAAGTTATAAGAAAATGATGTGCATAATAGTTATAGTGCTAACATACCTTTTTAATATGTGAGAAACAGTGAAACTTTTAGCTTTACTTAAGCTGAAAGCTAAAGGGGTCATGAATTGAGAAATCAAATTTACCTTGATCTTTTGACATATACCAGGTCAA
Organism: Sinocyclocheilus anshuiensis; assembly: GCF_001515605.1. Taxonomy (NCBI): domain Eukaryota; kingdom Metazoa; phylum Chordata; class Actinopteri; order Cypriniformes; family Cyprinidae; genus Sinocyclocheilus; species Sinocyclocheilus anshuiensis. The sequence goes on along the minus strand of NW_015555884.1, from coordinate 558,328 downwards.
TGTACTATTAAAAACATCCTGTAGTCAGTTAAAACAATTCTAAATCAGACGGGCTTATTGAAAATGTAAATTCATTCTCTGTCAGCAGAAGGTGCTTTTGGAGAAGCAGAAACAGAACGGCTGTACACAAAGCAGCGCTGGAATCACAATCGCTGCTTTATCAGGCATTACAGGCATGAAGAAATTAAAATGACATCGACATTTTTTTAAAGACAGTCGATTTCCTTCAGAGATACACTGTAAAAAATTATTGTGATTTTAACAGTAAAAGACTGTGAAGTGAAGTGACATGTGGCCAAGTATGGTGACCCATACTAGGAATTAGTGCTCTGCATTTATCCCATCCAAAGTGCACACACACAGCAGTGAACAACACACACTGTGAACACACACCTGGAGCAGTGGGCAGCCATTTTTTGCTGCGGCGCCCGGGGAGCAGTTGGGGGTTCGGTGCCTTGCTCAAGGGCACCTCAGTCGTGGTATTGAAGGTGGGAGAGATATACATTCTGTACATTCACTTCCCCCACTTACAATCCCTGCCGGTACGAGACTTGAACCTGCAACCTTTGGTTTACGAGTTCGACTCTCTAACCATTAGGCCACGACTTCCCCCCTGTAAAAATGAGTCATTGTATAATTTACAGTGCAAAAACGTAAATTGACACTCCCAGAATTCCCTGCATGACACTTCATATTTGAGGATTTTTTGTTGAAATAACATGTTTCTTTTTAGTTTTTCTTAGCAGTTGTGTACACTAGGGTTTAATCTTACATCTAATGTTGTTAAATTAATGTTTATTGCATTATTTCAGTATTGTGTGTCACCATGATGGGGTTTAGTGTTTGTGTGAATGACACTGTGCAACTTCTATATGTAAGTATTGTCCTCAGCTCATAGACAAGCTGTTTGTGATGAGCTTTAGTTCATCATGTGACTTTCTCATCACCACCAGTTTTTGGTGGTTATCAGTGCATTACAATGGTTCAAAACAGATTTTAGTACTTAAATATGTTGGTTGATTAACATTACATCAGTTAATGAAATACTGTATTTTATTGTGAATTTAGGTTAAGTCTGTAAAACCTAAAATGTTGCTACCATATTTTTTTACGGTGAAGTTCTGGCAACTACAGCTGCCGGTATTTTACCGTAAATGTCACAGATTTTTTTTTATAGTGTACAGTGATATTAAGACACTCGTGCCGCGTTTCGATTTTGAAACATGTAGTGCTCATGTTTATTCAACAAAGTCAAAGCCTTTTGGAACATCTATTTGAGGCGGTCAGTTTTGATATTGTGGTGGGTCACCACAACTAAATAAATGTATGGGAAACACATCCCACAGTACAACAACCTGAGCCCAACTTATGTCTACTCATCATTTTAACTGCGTTTATAGTTGGCACCACTAGCCAGACCGATAAACAAACACAGACCGGAAGTTAACTTCGGGCCAGGCGTGTACGCCCAATTAAACCATCTGGATCCAACAGCAATGTGATGTCGCAACACAAGTGTGAGTAAATGTGTTTTTACCACTATTGCATTGTCTGTTCCAGATCGTTTGATATATTGAGTATTACGTTTTTAAAAAACATGACCCGTGTTGTTTTCAGAGTAGGCCTACATCACAACAGCGTCCATCTATTATTTTAATATGCAAAACTGTTAGCCAATCATAGAAGTGGGTGTTTACTTCTGAGTCTTGAGCCTATTAAAACAAACTGTTCTGCAGAAACAGTCAAAAACAAGATAGAAAATAGCCTATTACTTCTAAATGATGTTTTTTTATGTAAAAAAAATCTTGATAACATTATAAGTGGACTTTTGAGAACATTATAAAATAAGTTTAAAAATGCAGTTCATGACCCCTTTAATACTGTATTTTTGTTTATTGTCATTTTTGGTAAATAACTTGCGGGCCCCGCAGCACCCCATTACCCCACTTTGGAAATGTTTTGGTGTGTTTATTTTTGTTAATTTTTTGGACCAAAAATACACAATGTAATAAAAAAAACAAAAACATAATTACATTTGATTTGTACAATGTAGCCTAAAGGTTTAATAAAGCATGATGCAATATGTTCCCTGTTACTGTTTGGCATCTGGATTTCTCGTTACTGCTTATTCCCATTTGTACAGGTGGTTTCAGAATATAATTGTCATATATTTGATCATATATACCTATCTTGAATTCTAGACATTTCTGAGTCAAAGATTTTACCTGCTTAAATGCTTTACAAAAAATAACTGTAAAATAACCACCAATCTATCATTTGTATGTTCACAACTGTCTTGATCAAGACCAGAACATTTTTATCTGTTACCTCTTAAAGCAACACCACAGACAGACATCAAAACTTTCTAAACACAGCTAAAAAGGATCAACATGTATTCTGGAGGAATTTGATGATCCAGGGTACTTTTAACACCTCAAGAAATCAATTAAACAACGTTCAAAATTTGGCAAGTAAATTGTACTGTGCATTCCCTAAACATATTTAACCAAAGTATTATTATTTATTTTTATTTATTATTCTTTATTTGCATCTAAAGGGTTTGTCTAGTTTTATCGAGCAGCACCCACTGTACTATTCAAGTCATTTCAAAACACAAAGCTTGAAAAAAATGACCATTTTAATGGGTATTTGTAGGGAGTGGACTATACAGCACTCGGCCTTAATTGGCATAGACTGCCTACATTTTGTTCACATTGCAAGACTAGGTGTGCACATGACAGCCTTATTTGGAAGAAAAAAAATATTCCTTTCTCTCTATTACTCTCTACCATGATTGGGTCATAGTAAAGTGACTTCACGGCGCCTCTTATAGGATCTTTCTCACATAACTGTGCAGTGTTTTTGTCTTTCACAGTCTCTCACATTTTGCAGCGCATGCATAGACCTTTTCTATCCAATCCGTTTGTTTGCTAATGAGACTTCATTAAGAAGGGAAGAATGAAAATAAATGCATATTACTTTTTATTTAACAGAACCTAAGGTTTCCATAAATTTGAGCCAAATTTGTCTTGATTCGGTGGCTCCACTTGTAGCATAAAAATAACTGAAAAAAACTATTTAGCCTTGGGTGGAATTTGTTATAGTCTATTGAACAGATATTTTTCTTTCCTTTGTTTTTGTACATGTAAAACAACGTTGTTGTTGTTGTTGTTTTACTTAAGGGCAAATCCAGGAATGCGATGGGACCTCTGCTACTTAAATTGCTTTTACAAGGTATAGCATCAGCTTTCCCACTCTTTTTCTTCATAGATTCTCTTGATAAGGGTAAACATCATTAAAATCTAGAAACATGGTAGCTTTTCTAAGGTCAGGTCTTTATTTATGAAGGCTTGTTCTGTCTTCCCCAGTACTGCCTCGTGGTAATTTTACTGTGTTCAAGATTGTGCATAAATTCTAAATTGCAGATAAGGTGCTTGCAGTGCTTAGCTGGAAAATGGTTGGTACGAAGATTAGATATTTACCTCAGATAAGCCAAGGAATTTGACAGTCACCAGTGTACTTCACTTCTCAGATATTTCGCACTGCAAAGTTTTCTGGAGGAGACATTACAACTTTTGTTATTTTACATGTACAACATGGGTAATTTGTTAGCATCATGTTTGATGTGCGTGATCTCTCTTTGTCTCATTAGGTATCCTGTCTAGTTAATTTATTTTTATTTTTTTTGTAAACTTTATACTTAAAGAAATTTGAAAACTCCTATTGATTTACTTTCTAAACATATTTGCCATTAAAATGTGTCTTGTTGTAATGTCTGTAATGCTGTGGTTGACAAAACACATTATTTTACTTTCAAAACAGCTATTCTTTTGCATAACAGTATGTTTATACAAGCTAAAAACTTGATGTTTAATATAGATTTTTTAAAATTAGTTCTGTGATTGAAAGCAGAAAATATAAAGCCTTTTTTCTATCACTCAGCCATTAAACGTTCTCCAACTTTTGTCCCACAGGTGTTCTACTCTATGATGCTTTGGGATGGGAAGTGAGAATGCCAAGAGACATTCACAGCCTCAAAGGTTCCTGTCTGGTCATTCCATGTTCTTTCAACTATAAATCAAACCCACCCAAAAACCCACGTAGGGTTGTGTGGTATCAGTGGGACTCTAAAGGTTTACCTTTAGTTTATGATCCTTTGCATTCAAACAATGTCAATGAGAAGTTCAGAGGAAAAACTGATTTATATGGAGAATCAGATTGGGATTGCAGTCTGCTGATCAAAAACCTGGAATCGTCTCACAATGGAGAGAAATTATACACAAGGATTGACCCTGAAAATATTGCATGGCAAAACTATGAAACTGATGATGCCACCTATACAGTTCTTGTTGATGGTGTGTAAATGTTCGTGGAATAATATTTTTCCTCTGTAATATCTATGATTGTCCAGCTGTAGTAGAATATTGTGTGGCCAGTAACAATAGATAAATAAATACACCCAAATTGACTTCTTTCTAATCAATGTATTTGTTTAAATATCATTTAAAAAAAAGGAAAGGCCACTTGCCCCAAAAAGAAAATATTTTATACATGTCTGCATTATATATCAAAATATTAAAACAAGTGGTATAGTTAAAAATAATTAAAAAAAATGGCTCAGATAAGCTTTGTCCAAATCATTTTTGGGGCCAGTGTAAATTTTTAAAACTTTATAATGTACTAATTCTAATGTTTCTGTCAATTAAAGCGGCTCCACAACAGCCCAGCATCAGTGTTTATGGAGGTGAAAGGACTGGCGATACCATCATTGTAGCATGTTTAGCTTTCCACACGTGTCCATACAGCAAACCAACCATTAGTGTGAACGGTATAGAAGGATCTGACGAAATAAAGGATGAGTCTGTTAAAGATGGCCTGTGGAAAACCACTCTGACACGCACATGTGTCATAAAGGCAGAAAGCTTGATTATTAAGTGTTCAGTAACACATTATGGTGGCATAACGGTGACAGCTACAGAGGTCAAAAGGTCAAAATGCGAGTAAACACAAATATGAACTGCTTTGTGTGATATTAGCATTAAGTTCATTTGAAATGTTACAGTGGAACCTATTACAAGATTTCAGTTCAATTTCAGGTGTTCATCATAAGATAATGATTGAGCCTGAACTGGCAGATGTCACAGAAGGCTTCATTTGTAGTGTAGGAAAATTCTTTCCCATGAGGATGGGTTTGTGACTGACGTGCGCACGCTGTAAAACAATGTTCGGGGCTGTGAGGGTTGTTAACCAATTTCCCCAACGAGAGGAGGTGACAAAAGTGACTTTTGCTTGATTCATTAGTGCGGACACTGCATGAGGGCATCTTACGTTCCTTCATCCTCTAACACAACTTCAGTCATTGCAGACATCATACATGAGGATGGGTTCGTGACTGACGCACGCTGTAAAACAATGTTCGTGGCTGTGAGGGTTGTTAACCAATTTCCCCAACGAGAGGAGGTGACAGAAGTGACTTTTGCTTGATTCATTAGTGCGGACACTGCATGAGGGCATCTTACGTTTACAGTCTGTCTGTTAGCCAGTTTTGTAGGAATTACTGTAATTACTGCACCTGTATCAAGCAAAAAGTCAATCTCTTTCTTCTGTATGCTACCTTTCACAAAAATTATTTTGTCATTGTGATGGATTACAGGGAAAATTAAGCACTCACAGCCCTAACAATTAACACCTGAGCAAGCTGCTCCAACAGTTCGGTGAAGTGGGGAGGGTTCAGTGTATTCACTCACAGTTTCTTCTTTCCTTTGCACACAGTTAGTGCTTCTGGACCAGTCTATTTTGGGTCCCATGATATTCTTTAGAATTTTCAAAACACCTTCTCTCAAATCGCCTTTATTGGCATGTTGTAGTTCAGAAGTAACAGAAGAAGAAAGAGCTTTATTGCCAAGTACTGTATGTTTGCACATACAAGGAATTTGTTATAGTGTCACAAGCATCCAGTACACGGAGACAACAACAACACACAGATAATAAAAATAAGATGTGAATAAAATACACATGCATAAATA
>NW_015555884.1:529930-549652 GCF_001515605.1 Sinocyclocheilus anshuiensis | reverse complement strand
CTGTAGGAAACTTTTTCCTCGTCGAAGCAGAGACCAGGAGACGTTGGGATATCTTTCATACAGAAGTCACTCTTTATTGAGGACTCGCGCGTCACTGCAGTCATCCAAGTCTAACTAAGGCAGTGATACATTGTAGTTTATATACATTTAAGGGGGAGGGATACATTCAGTAGAGGTGGAGACAATCTAACCCATAGCATGCAAATGAAGTACAGGAATCAGCCCGACACCGGCATTTTCCCAGCCTTGATCTCATCAGCATAACAGTGTCATTCAAATGCATAGGTGCTAATCCAATCAGTATAACTACTCAAAGACTGGGGCAGAGGCACCAAGAGCCATTACAAACAAAAGGTGATAGTCTCAGTAATCTGGTTCATTTGACTAACAATAAGAGAACAGGAACTGACAGGAACCTCTTGCTACAAACTTTGCTTAAGAGAATCATTTGTCTGATGTCATTTATCTTAAATGCTAAATACAATGTACTTCACCTTAGTTTTTCATGTGATGCTATGTCAGAACATAGGATCAGCATATTTTAAACAGATTCTTAAATTTGTAATCCAACAGTAGCGTCTACCATTCCTGCCAGAATGAGAATCCAACCATCACATGGAACTATGAGAACATGCAGGTCTTAGCGTGGAACAAAAAGCATTCTGATTTAGATCAGTTTTGGATTGCATTTTCCAACATTACCTTTCTGGGTGCAAAAGAAGACCATGGGAAGAGACTGATATGCACTGCAAAATTTTCCGGAGGAAACATTGAAACTTATGTTGTTTTGCGTGTACAAGGTGAGTAACTTGTTGTGAGCATCATGTATGTAATTTGATCTCTCTATGTCTAGTTATTACAGTGGTATTTTATCTATTCTTGTTTTTTGTAAACCTCATAACTAATTTGAAAATCTCTCTTTGGTGAACATTCATCATTCAAATTATGCATTGTAGTAATGTCTTCATACTAAATTGTGGTTGATGTTTCATGCATGTTATTAACTTATGATTTACGCAATTATGTCAATGGCAAGTTATGCAAAATATAATTTGTGTGTTTTCTACCAATTCTGTTACAGAATATCAAAAACCAGTGGATCAAATCCTGAATGAAAGTATGTGTTTTCCCTTCTGTACCTTACTTTTGCACTGCACTCATAGGCTTTTTGGCAATGAAATGTTAAGTTCTGTAATAATAGTTCATTATATATTATTTTAGCCCATTTCCAATACGTGGCAGATGTGATACCCAATCATGTGTGGTAATACCATGCAGTTTCAAGACAGATGAGGAACATGTCACTCGACTTCGGGTTCTTTGGATCACCAGAAAAGGTGGCTACATGATCCACACCGACCCAGTCGATGTCTTGGACAACTTCAAAGGCCGCACAATTCCAGGCCGCATTGCTGCAGCCTGGAATTGAACTGCTGGTTCGTCTGGTCAGAGGAGAACTGGCCCCCCGACTGAGCCTGGTTTCTCCCAAGGTTTTTCTCCATTCTGTCACCGATGGAGTTTTGGTTCCTTGCCGCTGTCGCCTCTGGCTTGCTTAGTTGGGGACACTTCATTTCCAGCGATATCGTTGACTTGATTGCAAATGATTGCAAAGATACTATTTAAACTGAACTGAGCTGGATGTTGACATCACTGAATTCAATGATGAACTGTCTTTAACTGAAAAATTAGTGTTTACTATTGTCATTTTGCATTATTGACACACTGTTTTCCTAATTAATGCTGTTCAGTTGCTTTGACACAATCTGTATTGTTAAAAGCGCTATATAAATAAAGGTGACTTGACTTGACTTGACAAGGCTCCTCGGAAACCCAGATGAGCAGAACTGCACTGTGGAGATGGATGATGTCCAAACTCATGACAATAGACCATTCTGTTTTCGAGCAGAAAGAGAAAATGAGAGATACAGCTTCAACAACAGCTGTGTGTTCATTATAATGCAGGGTGAGAAAATATAACCACATTATAATCACTTGGGTTCACACACTTTTGAAAATGTACTTCATACCAAAACTAATTTAATGTCTTTGTATTAAAAAGCCCCCGACAAACCTGTGATGTCATCCCTCCCTGAAGACATCGAGCCCGGGACACGCGTCGCTTTCAAATGTTCAGTCAACCACACATGCTCCTCTCACCCTCCCTAAATCATCTGGAGCATCCCATCAGCCCGAGAAACTATTAGCCACAATCACATGGGTGGAGGCGTCTGGGAAACAGTGTCTGCTCTGACCTTTATTCCAACTGGATATGAAGAGAAAGGTGAAATTGTCTGCACTGCCAAATTTTGGGGCGGTAAAACGCAGAACAATACTTCCTTCCTCAGTATTAGAAGTAAGTATAGACTGATGTTAATGAGATTGGCTTGTGCATTTGTCTGTGTTTTAATATGACTGCTCAAATAGAAACCATATAAAATATGACTATTAATCCCGTTAAAATAATATTATAATAGGAGTGCAAAGGCTTAAATTTGAGGCTGTCGGGCTGTATGCCATAGTTCTCTCACTTGTGTTCATCCTCCTTTGCGTGCTTGCTGGAGTCTTAATATGTAGGAGACGGCACAGATAACTTTGTATGGCTTATTCTCACCCTTAAGAATTTTTGTATCAACTTTTGAGGTCTGTATCTCAAACTGTATGCCAAACAGAAAGTGAGATTGTATCTTAGAAATGCTTTAAGGTATTGAAACTAAATTTTCTGAATGTTGTCTTCATAGCGTGAGTACTGGAATAGTATGGACAGAGCACCACCAACTGGTCAAGAAATCTTAAAATATGCTTTTTAACTTAAAAGTTTCAAAAGGTTTTGGCATAAAATCATGAAACTTTGATGAAACAATGTTCAGTTGAATTTACTTGCAATGATTTTGCTAATGCTTATCTGTTTTTGTCAGTCAACACTGACAATATTTCAGTTTTATATTCTCATTATTGATTGTAGACAGCCTCGTCATGATATGCAAGGGTCACATACACAGTCTGAACAGAGGTATGTACACTGTAAAAAATAAGTGTAATTTTAACAGTAAAATTTTGTAAAAACACTACGAAAAAAAAAACTGTTAATAGCTTAACAGTAAGTTCCCGTACTATATACAGGGAAAAACTGTAAAATATCTAACCAGACATTTCATGTAATTTTACAGTAAAATGCTGTTAATTTGACAGTTTTTAGAAGTAAAAAATAACAAATCAATGTATAATTTACAGTCAAAAACTGTAAACTGATATTCCCAGAATTCCCTGCTTGACACTCCACATTTGAAAGTATTTTGTTTAAATAATCATGTTTTTCAGTAGTTTTGGTTATCAGTTATTTACATTTGGGCTTTATGTTACATCTTCTGTTGTTTAATGAAAATGTATTGCATTATTTAAGTATCATGATTACCATGATGGTGTTTTGTGTTTGCATTAATGACTCTGTTCACCTTCTATATATTCATATATACTTCTGCTTGTGGCGAAGCTACTTGTGATGCGCTTTGATTCTTCATGTGGCTTTCTCTTTTACCACCTGCGTTATTATGATGGTTGTCAGTATGTTAAAGGTTCAAAAAAGATTTTAATAACAGTGTGCGTTGTTGAATTTACTGGTTTACATTCAGATTTTCTTGTTTGTAAATTACAGTTTTATACTGTAAAAGTATAAGTTTTTGGCCTTAAATGTGTTTACAGCTTACCAAATACACATATAGCATCCGCTTAGGTGTATATGGAGAACTGGAGGTGTATTGTAACCCTCTTGGAAAGGCAGAAGTCTGCCGGCTCTATGGCTATACCGTGGACTATACACATACGAGAACCGCTCTGAGCGGGCAGGGCACACCCTGTGCCTGATAAGCCAGGGTGATGGCATCCACTGTCCAGTGGCCCATCCTCTGCTTAGAGACGGCATTCCCCTTCTGCCGGCCTCCGTAACAGACAAAGAGCTGGTCTGAGGTCCTGAAGCTTTGTGTCCGGTCTACGTAGCACCTTAATGCTCGGACGGGACAGAGCAAAGCCAGGGCTGGGTCTGCCTCCTCCAGGGGCATCGCTTGCAGGTTCACCACTTGGTCTTTGAAGGGTGTAGTGGGAGCCTTGGGCACGTAGCCGGGCCGGGGCCTCAGGCTACCCTCTTGATGGAGGCCAGTGCAAGCAGGAGCAGAGTTTTCAATGAAAGAAATTTTAGCTCAACTGAATGCAAAGGCTTGATTGGGCCCTGCTGTAGTGATTTTAGCACTAGAGACAGGTCCCAAGAGGGTATAGAGTTTTGAATCCTTCCCGGCCCCTCTAAGGAACCTGATGACAAGGTCATGCTTACCTACGGATTTCCCATTCACCGGGTCATGGTATGCAGCAATAGCAGCAACCTGGACTTTGAGGGTGGAGGGAGACAGCCTTCGCTCCAGCCCTTGCTGCAGAAAGGAAAGCACGACCACAATCAGGCATCTCTGGGGTCTTCTCGGCGAGAAGAACACCACTCGACGAACAGGTTACACTTCAAGGCGTAAGCGTGTCTCGTAGACGGTGCTCTTGCCGCTCCGAAACGTCTCCAAATCCGCTGCACCGTCTGGGGATGGAGTCGCCATTCTCCCGGGAGCATTGCTCGAGACAGCTCGTTGGCTGTACGGTTGAGCAGACCCGGAATGTGAACAGCACGAAGTGACCTCAGCGAACCACCCGCTGCTGCCGGCTGGCGAAGGAGGAGGATGAGTGAGGTCACGTACACACGTACAGAGCGCATACACACCTCACGCACCAGATGCCGTGCGCGCGCCCAAAGACAGTTGCACATAGTGGTGTATTAGAGGCAGATAAACATCAAATTTTAATTTTTGGGTGAACTATCCCTTTAACCTTTTCTCTTCACAGGGCAAACAACACATGTACAGTGTCAGGAAACAAGCCTTTCTTCAAACCTCATATGCTATCACCAAAGAGGTACAGTAGTGCATCTGAATGACATATGAGTCCCTCAAAGTCTAATTTCATTGTACTCATGTTACACAGCAAAATAATAGTAGCCTATTGAATGTAGTGTGTCATAGTAAAAGTCCCCATGCCACTTAAAGATTTCTGACCTGGGATCTTTAGTATTGTTTGTTATAATGGAAAAACAAATTGTAGAATTTTTGTAATTCAGAAGCACTGTATTTGTTCTTTTATTTTGCTGTTTGGCATAGGTTTTAAATAAAATCATACAAAGGTCTATACAAATGCAAATATTTAGGCTATGTGATTTATACATTCTTATTTTTCCTCGTGCACCACAGTGAGCCAAAATCCTACTGTGTGAGTATATTTATCACTTGCATAAATATACTTCAAATGTCTAGAAAAAAAAGCTAAAATATTACCGACCTCTTTAAATTTTCCTTTAAGGGTTATGATTCTGATGCTGATTTTATATATGGAAATGCCTGATGAAAACGTTACATCATCAGGGCCGTGCAAGTGCTCTAGCATGCTTTGAGTCCAGATCACATCCTTTCTCCATCCTGTCCACCTGTTCAACATTGTTTTATAAAAGAAAGATAACAAAAAGATAATGAAAACAAAGAATTTTCTCACATTATGCTTTAGGAAGTGTTTTATTTTAGAACTGTAAATGCATAAGTAGTCTTTTTTGACGCTGTAGTTTGTATTGACTATAATGCCTTTATGCTTCACATATTATTCTGTAAAATCTTTTTTTTTTTGTGAAATGCATTGCTTAAATTATGCGTGTGCTACTATCCTCTAAAATAAGGAAACATACATGTGGCTTGTGGCTTAAGTATTCACATAATCACAGTATTTTCTGTGTCTCAAAAATGATTGCTTGGATATCTACAACACGGACATCTGCAGTGCTGGCAAATATACTGACATTTTTTTAGTCTATAATAAGAGTTAAATACCTGATGAGAATTAAAATAAAGTTTAAGAAAGAAAGAAAGAAAGAAAGAAAGAAAATCCTGTATTGCTCTATGGGGACGATGCTGAAAAAGTATGAATTAAGTTTATTACACTTTTCTGTATTTATGTTTTTTTTTATTCTTTTTTTTTATACAGGTGTTTCACCTGTAGTTTGAATCTATTGCACTTCATTGCGTTGTCTTTCGGTCACCGTGATTTTGCCAAGACATGTTCCTGGATCAACATCTTTTGTTGTTCCTGGATCAACATTATTGTCCAAAAATATATACCTAACCCTATCCCTACCCCTAAACCTAACCCTACCCATAATTTATCCCAAAAATCAGAGGGAAATGATGGTTGAATAACAAGGGTGTAGAAGCACCTAACTCTAAAATTGACATTTCCTGTAAACTTATCCCTCAGTTCTGATTGGTTGATTTAAAGTTGTTCCAGGAACATGTTGCACTTGGTGAAATCACGTTCACCTTGTCTTTTAGGGTTAATGGAAATGGCTGTAAAATTTCTGGATAATGCCCCTGTTGCTTTTGGAGCGACCGACCGACCGGAGTTCCGTCTTTTCCTGTTTCCATTATTCTCTCAATTCCCATTTGCCGACCGACCAGAGTTCCGTCTTTTCCTGTTTCCATTATTCTCTCAATTCCCATTCGCCGACCGACCGGAGTTCCGTCCTTTCCTATTTCCATTATTCTCTCAATTCCCATTCTCAAAACAGCTCGGAAAGGCATTTATTTGAGATAAAAACATATTCTAAAAGTGGAAAATATAGTGCCTAAGGGGGTAGCCTATATATACATAGGCCTACTAATATTTTAGAACTATGTGAAATTGGATGTGACACATATCGATCAGCTGTTACCATCAAAACCGTGGCTCCCTTCGAGGGAACCACGTGGATTAGCAGGACAGAATTAGGTATAAGAATGTACTTTAGGAACCAAATCCCCAATAAGCTGCATCTGTAATGATTTTAACATGTATAGATCTGTATGTACACTAGCCTAAATGTGTTGTTAGGCTATATGTTTTATAATGCTCTGCTAATAACTGAGGTGCAAATAGTGTCTGCCACTACCCTTACGAAAATTAACCATGGTTTTACCACAAATAAAACCAAAATAAATAATAATAACAGTAAAATATGGTTAATATAGTTCAACTATGGTAACCACAAATTAACCATGGTTTTGCTACACCAACCATAGTTTAACCATGGTATTTGTAGTAAAATACGCCAAAAAAAAACATGGTTAATGCACTTTTACTACAATAAAACCATGGTTAATTTTCGTAAGGGTATTTACACAAAATAATTATTAATCTACTGTTTACATCTGGTGCAAAGACGTCTTAGTACTGTTTAAAGGGATTAATAAACAGAAACAGAAATAAAATAAAATTTAAATATAAACTGGTGACAAAATAATAATAATAATTACTTTCTTTTTTATTGACCAGGAACCTGAAAGCACCGCTGTTACTTCATTTACTTTTCCAAGGTAGCCTACAGTGTCTGTTTTTTTCTTTTATACTTAGGCTATTATTGTGCAAGTTGTGTGACAAATGTTCACATACATTTATTCATATAATTTAACAGAAATGTACATTAATTGAGGTTCGGCTTACTCAGTACAACTCAGTAATTCAGTACAAATACCACGTTCTTAAAATCTTACACAGGGCAAACTTTAGTCGTCCAAGCATATCATAGTCTGATTCACAAAGAGTCATTCATGTTGTATTCAGAAATAAAATAATATGAAGCCATAAAACAGACAGTATTCTCATTTTAATCAGTATTTTGAAAGAAAAATTCAAACCCACAAGCCAATGTGCAGAAGCATTAGCCTATACAATGTAAAATGTGTGTCTTTGTGGCATTTCGAAGGTGTATTAGCCTCCCAAGGTAGTGGTGGTAATAAGAACTACAAACCAAGATGTAGGCTCCATAAAAACAACACCCAGATCATCTACCAATACAACAAATACTGTTTAATTGTTAAATACTATGACTAAAAAACTCTGTTGTATTTTCTCAAAATCTTTACATTTTGTTTAATTGGTAACATTTTATTTGGTAACACTAATTACCAATACTAACTGGTAATACATTATATGTAATTATTAAGATTTAATTAAAATTTCAACATTTACTAATGCATTTTTGAAATCAAAAGTTGTATTTGTTAACATTCATTAGTGCATTGGAAACTAACATTAACAATTGTTTTTTTTTATTAACTAAAATTAGCAAAGATTAGCTAATAAATGCTTTCAAAATGTATTTCTCATGTTAGCTAGTGCATAGCTATTGTTAAAGATAAGACTTTATTGTAAAGTGTTACTGATTAATTCATTGTATGTATCCATTAAAAAAAAAACAGATTCTATTTAGCTCTCCCAATATCAAATTTATTGAATAACTACAAAAATTTTTCATACTATTTTGCTCTTTTTATCGAAAGATCAAAATCAACAATGACAAGATTTAACAATCATAAAATTACAGCCATCTTTACACTAAATGTTTGCAGCAGTTATAAAGAGCTGAATCTACTGACATTTATGCAAACTACTAAGATTAGTGTAGCTACTTTATCAACAGTAGTAGTGTCCTACATCAACAGAAATCAGTATAGTGAAATTAAATGCTAATGCTGAAAGACATTCACTGCCTCAATGGTTCTTGTCTGGTTATATCATGTTCTTTCAGCTACACATCAAACCCACATAGAGTTGTGTGGTATCAGTGGGTCTCTAAAGGTTATCCTTTAGGTTACGATCCATGGTATCCAAATTATGTCATTGAGAAATTTAGAGGAAATACATATTTATATGGTGACCCATCAGGCAGGGACTGTAGTTTGTTGATCAAAAACCTGGAACAGTCTCACCATGAAGAGAAAATATACACATGGATTGACCCTGAAAATGTTGGATGGTGCACCTAAAAAATTTTTGAAGTCACCTCTACAATTCTAGTTGATGGTAATTAAATAATTTGTTCAATAAATTTGCTAGACTCCTTATCTAGTTATGAGAGTGTGTTGCCTAATTGTACATTTCTGCTATTTGTAGAAGCTCCACAGAAGCACAACATCAGTATTTATGGAGGTGAAATACGGATGACACCATCACAGTAGAATTTTCAGCTTTTCACATGTGTCCATACAGCAAACCAAACATCCCTCTGAACGGTAGAAGGATCTGATGAAATAAAAGATGAGTCTATTAAAGACGGCCTGTGGAAAATCACTCTGCATGCACAAGTATCTTAAAGACAGAAAACCCAACTATTGAGTGTTCAGTAACACATTATGGTGGCATAACAGTGACAGTAAATGGAAAGAATTTGACTTGCACTTCAAAATTTTCTAGAGGAAACGCTGAAACCTGTGTTGTTTTACATGTAGGCTATACAACATGAGTAATTTGTTTGCGCCATGTATGATGTCTCAAAATCGGCCCTTTTGGTTGATCTTCTTTCTTGCATTTGTTTGTGAGAATGAGATCAGCTTGTGCATTTTTTAATATGATTGGTCAAACTGTACTTTAGAAACTACTTCATTATGTGTTCATGATTTACAAGAGACAACACAGGCATCTGTTTGTATGGCTTATTCTCATCTTTCAGAATATCTGTATTTAGATTTGAGGTCTGTATCTCAAACTGGAAACCAAACATAAAGTGAGATCCTTAAGGCATTGAAACCAAATTTTGTGTGTCATCACCATCCTAAGAGTACCTGAGCAGCATGTGGACAGTGCCACCTAGTGGTCAAAAAGCTTAAAAAGTTAACTTTTAGAAAAAAAGAAAAAAGAAAGAAAGAAAAGTTTTTGGTCTGTTTAATGACAAACGTATGTCCTTGGATTCATGGACATACCGAGTAAATCCCTGCCTACATTGCATTACTATAATACTGAGACCTGTCATATTTGTAAAAAGAAAGAACTCCTACAATGTTGTCAGCTTTAGGCATGTAACATCCAACTCTCACAAGTGAGGTCATGAGCCAGTTAAACTCTAACCCTAACCAAAATGTCGTCAAAAATGTTTATGCTTCACTTACATCCATTGTATGTGTGCAGGGTAAACATTTGAATTTGAGTATGTTAAATTTAGGCGAAAATACCAAAAAACGCCCCGAGCTTAATTAAGACAAAGGGGAGTGATTCCCCACCTAAGTGTTGTGTGTTCCTTGGAGTCATTTTGTATCTTTTGCAACATGTACAGTGACTAAAATAAGTATTTTACCACAGTAAAGTGACTTTTACTTGTGATACTGGACTGTTGTGCTTTTAGTTTCATTGCCATTCTTTAAACCAATTTTTCTCAAAATTCTGTTCCTGAAAATCATAGTGATCAGCCAACTTCAGATAGCCATAACCTTTGATAGTTCAAGATATGGACGAAATATAAACAGTTTTGGAAATGGCTTGATACTAGATTCTTACCCAATCCATTTGTTTGAGCAGGGGACCAAGAACGGTAGAAAACAAGGAAATAATAGGCTATGTTAAATTTAAGCAAAATACATGAGTAATCTCGTTTATTTTGAAGCCACTTTCACTTCTCTGTATGGTAGATTCTGTTGGTTACAGGGAACAGCTGACGACAACCAAAGATAGGCAGAAAGTACAAAAAACCCTGCAATTTAATTGGTATACCAGTTAAGTTCCCTAAACGGACATTTCAGTTCTTAAGAAGTGCTTGTTAGAATGCTATATTGCCTGCTATTTGCATTTCATCTGTACCTTATTAAACGGCAATCGGGAATATGAGAGGACACTTGTTACTTCATTTACTTTTTCAAGGTACAGTCTCTGTTTTCTTTATTATTTGCATTTCTGCTGCTGTACATTTATTCATCCATTTAAATTAAATAATTAACTTAAGAATGATAAATGCTACATGCATAAAAGTGCAGCAAAATTTCAATATTTCCAAAAAACATATGGGCAAGCAAGTCAATAACACTTAAATGATTCAAATGACTGTTGACCAGAATTAAGAATTCATTGTTAATTACACCCTTGAAACACTGTTTGCAACAGTCACAAATACTAATACTAACAAATCTACAGATGTTTTTTAGTTTGCTATTTTTCTTACAGTAATATTATTCTAATAATAATAGCAGTAGTAATAAAACTATAAAGCTGAATATAAATAAGACAGCTTAAATACTCTGCCATTAATGTTCTCCAATATTTGTCCAACAGTTGTTCTGCTGTATGACGCTTTGGCATGGGAAGTGAGAATGCCAAAGGAAATTCATGGCCTCAAAGGTTCTTGTCTGGTTATACCGTGTTCTTTCAGCTACACGGCATACCCACCCGCAAAGCCACGTAGAGTTGTGTGGTATCAGTGGGTCTCTAAAGGTTATCCTTTAGTTTACGATCCATGGTATCCAAATAATGTCATTGAGAAATTTAAAGGAAATACTGAATTATATGGAAACTCAAGCTGGGATTGCAGTCTGCTGATCAAAAACGTGGAACCATCCCATCATGGAGAGAAATTATACACATGGATTGACCCTGAAACTGTTGGAAAGAGCACCTATGCATTTTATGATGTCACTTCTACAATTCTAGTTGATGGTACATAAATACTTTGTTCTTCAAATTTCCTTGACTCCCTATCTAGTTGTGAGAGTGTGTTGCCTAATTGTGACATTTCTGCTATTTGTAGCAGATCCACAGTTCCCCAGCATCAATATTTATGGAGGTGAAAGATCAGGTGAAACCATCACAGTAGTGTGTTCAGCTTTCCACACGTGTCCATACAGCAAACCAATCATCACTCTGAATGGTATAGAAGGATCTGATCAAATAGACAATGAGCATTTTAAAGACGGCCTGTGGAAAATCACTCTGACACGCACAGGTGTTGTAAAGGCAGAAAGCTCGACCATTGAGTGTTCTGTAACATATCATGGTGGCATAACAGTGACAGCTACAAAAGACAAAAATGCACAGTGTAAGTGATTTATGCATATATGTGGATTTTTGAAGTCATGGGCTTTTTGGATCATTATTATCATTTCAATTGTGCGCTAATAATATTGTCTAAATGTTTTAGCCCGTGTCCATAAAGATGCAGACTCGACACACATTGGACTGAAGACTATTGGGCTTTACATACTAGCTCCAACACTTTTGTTTCTCCTCACTTGCATAATTACTGCATTCATCGTATACAAGAAACGGCACCGGTAACTGTTTGTGTGTGTATGTTACTTTAGGCTAATTCTTCATAAATGGAAAGTTTAGAAGTAAGTATTTCTCTTTAATGAGAATTTTTAGCTTCTCACATTGTCATTACTGATTGTAGACAGCCTCTTAATGATATGCAAGGGTCATTAACACCATTTGAAAAGAGGTATGTATGACATTCACCTCTTTATTCATTTATTCTCTTAAAAAAAACATTGATTAACATAGACTACAATGTTTACATTTCTAAAACACTAACAATTTTATTCTCTGATGTAGGAGATCACGTTGGAATAGATTTTCAAGGTTAGAATTTTTTATTTTTTTTAATTTTTTTTTTACTTATCTATTCTTTGTCTCATTATATTTGGTCTCAAATCTAAATTTTTAATTTATCCACCAGGCAATTCAGTAGGTCTGAGGGAAGAGCAGGTTGGAGTAACAGGGAAAACAGGAGTGAAATCAGGTAAGTACAACATAGAAATGTAACATATAAGATGGATTTACTGTTAATTTACTCTGTTACTAGAACAAATAACCCTAATGCACTAACAAGTGGCATCTAGTTACACATTGTTAGCCTGTCTTTTCAGTGACTCTTCTTCAGAAACAAGCCACAAAACAATGAAATTAGCACAACACAATGGAAACAAGCCGCACTCTTCAAAAAAAAAAAGCCACAACACAATGAAATTAGCACAACACAATGGAAACAAGCCGCAATACAACAAAATTAGCACAACACAATTGAAACAAGTGGCAACACAATGAAATTAGCACAACGCAATGAAAACAAGGCACAACACAATGGAATCAAGTCACAACACAATGGAAACAAGCCACAACACAATGAAATTAGCACAATCAAATGGAAACAAACTACAACACAATGGAGCCAAGCTGCAACACAACGAAATTAGCTCAACACAACAGAAACAAAACCCAGCACAATGAAATTAGCACAAAAGAACAGAAACAAGCCGCAACACAACAGAAACAAGTCGCAACACAATGGAAACAAGCCACAACACAACTAAATTAGCACAACACAATGGAAATAAGCCATAACACAATGGAATTAGCACAACACAATGGAAACAAGCCACATCACAACTAAATTAGCAGAACACAATGGAAACAAGCCACATCACAGCATAATTAGCACAACACAATGAAATTAGTTCTATGCGTTGTGTTGTGGAGATTTTGTTGTGTTGCACACTACTGGGCCACCACACAATTCGCTCAAAGATTTGTCCATTGGGGAAAAAAACAAGTGATTGTCATTGTCATTGAATCATTCATTCAGCCAATTCGTTTAAAAACAACATATCAGTCAGAAACAAAACAGTAAAATGACTGTATTTATGAGTAAGCCATAGAATCAGTCCTTTAGCTGATTTGTTTAAAATGATTATTAATTCAAATTCAAATTATGTGCAGTGGCTGATTATTGGCACTGCAAAAAATAAAAAATAAAAAAGACAAAGTAACTGGCTTGTTTAAATGTTGGCACCAAAGCAGTAACACTACAATCATGAAAATCAAACAACAAATGGTTTACTAATAGTTGGCTTTACACATTCAGATTTATACACACATTATACTATTTATGACATCACAAATGCTTGCCAGAGTCTTAATTAGGCCTATTAAAGTAGTATTATTTAAATAAAACTTTTCTCTTCGCAGAACCAAACCTCGTATGCCGTCACCAAAGAGGTACAAGTGCATTTGAACCACATTTGTTACACAGCAAAATAAGACCATTATATTCAGTCTTTAAGCAGTGTTCAAGTTTCTTTACCACTTCAAAAGTTCTTTGACATAACAGTTGCCATAATGAAAGCAGATATTTATGTGATTTTTTTTTTATTATATTTCACCATGCACTGCAGTGAGCCAAAGTCCTACTCAGTGAGTATGCCATTATTAAACAGTCAAATACATATTCTGATTCTATGATTTCAAATGCTGTCATGAAATACTGTATGTTGTTGGCTGACCTCTGTATTCTTGTTTTTTCCTAAAATATATTAAGGGTCATGATTCTGATGCTGAATACACCAACATGGACGAACTCAACATGTATGGAAACATCTGATGATAACGAACAACACAAAGTTCAACACAGTGTTTGTTAAATGCTCAATATAAATACATACATCAGATTGTATACTTTCAGAAATAGTCAGTCTGTTTTTCTTAGTCAAGATGCTTGTATTGAGTTTGCTTTTGACCTGCATTTATTTTACATTGATGTTGTTGTCTCTGCTCCTGCTATTGATCAATGTTTTCCAGCATATCTGTATGAGAATATAACCATAAATATAGCATTAAAACAGATCAGTATGTGCCTTCCATTCTAGCAGCTAGCATAAATTGGAGGGACATTCTCCTTCTAGACTACAGCATTTAATTTGAAAAAAAAATGTAGTGCAGGATGAGTTTATATTATATTGTTATGCTTGCTGTATATCATCCTTAGCTAATCTGCATTTGTTCCAGACATTAATAGACCAAAGTGTGTGGTAGGTGTCAATAATGTCAGTAATGTCAGTAACTTTCTGTTGTAGTCAGAGACTGACCAACACTGCATGCATGCACAAAATTTGACTTTAGGAGAATGCATTTGCCATAAAGAGAAGAAACCACATATATCGGTTGTATTCACTGCATTTCCAGACAGAGCATAAAGCTATAGTTTTCTTCCCAAAAATTCATATGATTCTTATTTTTAATTGACTATGATTATGTGTGTTTATGAGCATTTGCAGTTTGTAAATATATTGAAAGACTGAGTGCTAAGGAGGGGAACAAGTTCATGCTTTTATGTACATGAGGCCCATTTAGAGGTCTAGATTTAGGGGGGATGCTAGTTTGAAATACAGTGTTTGACAAAACAGAGCAAACTGAAAAAGAAAGCGTGATCTATGGCAATTATTAGTTCTCTATATAAAGCACACAAACAGAAAGACAAATGTTGTGCTGAAAGATGCACAATACTACTCTTCCAGCCTAGGATAAAGTCATTATGTACTTTAACAATAATTTGGGACAAATATAATGTGGATTTATGGTAAACTATGTGGTGCTCTGTGGTGTGGCAGAGTTTGAAACAGCTTCCTGGATCGTCGTGGACAGTCTTTAACTTTAACTTAATGTTTCTCTGCTCTCATGACCCACCAATGTCAAAATCAAACCTACGTCCTTCGGCACATCAGAGGTCAAAGGTCAGTTACAGTAATTCATTTATGCTGTAAGTCTGTAGAACGGTAGTAATGTTGCAAACGGTACATTTTGTGTGTGGCTTTATACATTAATGCAAATTTGTTTCACAATTCTTACAGAATCATTGACAGTATATTGCTACTGAATTAAATTTATGATTGTGATTAAACCAAATGTTCTCAGAGACAATCATCTTTGTAACAATGATTGTGAAAGGAAACACCACTTGTGTATTATAAAGATCTTAAAGGGGTCCTATTATGCTCTTTTACAAAGTCTTGATTTTGTTTTGTGATTGGTTAGCTGGGTCAGTGTGTGCTGTGGGCCAGTGTGTGTTGTGATTGGTTAGCTGAGCCAGTGTGTATTGTGATTGGCAGCACTCGGTGCCTGGTCGGGAAATGTCATGCCCCTTAACATACTGCGAGCTTCAGTGTAAATATTGCATCAAAATCAAATCAATTTGAGCGCGAATTTAAACCTGGATGATTGTAACCGCTCCAAGTTCGTCTGCCTTGGGAAAGCTAGCGTGTCTCCGACATAGTGATAACACTCGTTGCCTTCTCTAGTGCAGCTCAACCAGGTCTCGTCCCATTCGTAGATATTTGTGATATCACAAATCCCGGAAAATATGCGTTGTAGTCCAAACGAGTCATTCGTTGTAGTTTTTGAAAAGTGATTTCTGTTAAATAAAATATCTCCTTTTGAATTGGACTTTGAGCTTTGTAACTTTGCAGATCTTTTTTTATGCTCAAACAGCAACATTACAGACTAACTCAAGTTGAAAAAGTGAAAAAGCATAATAGCACCCCTTTAAAACAGACCCTCTTGACAGAGTCATGATTGCAAATTGTGGCATTCTTGTCAGGTAATACTATATTTGACTGAGGTGTCACAAAACAAGTGTGTTGATGTGATGATTTAACTTTGGTTTTTGTTTATGTATTGACCCAGGAACATGAAAGCATCTGCTTCTACTTAATTTACTTCTCCAAGTTACAGTGTCTGTTTTCCTCTTTTAGGCATGTTTTTGGGCATGTTCTGTCACAATAAATGTTTATACCCATTTAGCAAACACTTAGTTAACGTTAGTTAATGCATTAGTTAACATGAACTAACAATGAACAACACATCTGTTCAGCATAATGTTTCATGTTTAACTTAATCTTTGTTAATGTTAACTTATGCATATACTAACAAGTTATCAGTTAATGTCAGTTAATGTTGGACTCGTGTACATTTTCACAAATTGTTCACAAATTCCCTTAGTAAATGCTTTGTTAGTGGTAAGTCATGTTAATAAACAGTCTACAAACATGAACAACATATCAGTTGATGTTCAGATGGTTTCTGCTTTTAGAATTAAGTTTACCAATAGCCCAAATCAGTGCCCAAATGTTGAGTTAGCATTGCTCATCCTTTGTGTGTATTAGCTGCTACATAATAAACTTACATGTATATATGTAGTATAAATTAGCATTACAAAACATTAAATAAAGCGTACAGGCATAGTTCATTGTAAGTTCACGTTAACTAACGCATTAACCAACATGAACTAAGTAAGCAGTTAATGTGAAAAGATGCATTAGTATATGTGTAAGTTAACATTAACAAAAAATTAAGTAATCCTGAAAAGTAGCATTGTTCACTGTTAGTTCATGTTAACTAATGCATTAACTAACGTATTAGTATATGACTAAGTTAACATGAACAAAGGTTAAGTAAGGCTAAACAGATGAGTTGTTCATTGGTAGTTCATGTTAACTAATACAAACTTATTGTAAAGTGTTACCCATATTTATTAATAGAATTTAACAGAAATGTATATGATTTTTATTTTTATTTTTCAGATTAGGTTACTCAGCCATCAAATACCACAATCAAATAAACTCAAATACTACCCAAAATCTTAAACACACAGGGAAAAACTTTATACACAGCAGTCAAAACCAAAAGATTGCCTACGGTGATTATCACTAACAGGGTCATTCATATGTCTTATTCCTGAAATAAAATTATATGAAGCTATAAAACAGACACTAATATCCTCAGTTTAATTAAAAGTTTGAAAGAAATAGTTAAACCCATAAGCCAGTGTGCAGAAGCACACATACTGTGTTTGCAGTACATGTTGTTCATGGTCAAAATGAACATGGATTAAAGGTGGGGTAGGTAGCCTAATTTTTTCCAAAAGCATTTTTGTTATACTGGTTGAATGTCTCTTCACTTCCTAATAGCAACCAATAGGCTAATTAAAGTGGTCTAAATATAAAAACATAAATGTAGAAGGCTCAGGACCATAAAATGGTCATCTAATCCATGCATTTGGCCTACCAGCCTGTAAACCTATGTATTTGCATAACTTCATGCAGCCAATAGCGAGAGTGTATGGTGTGGGCGTGGCTACTGATGCAGGTTGAGCCAGAGGGCATTTAGTGGTGGTGGCAAGATGAAGCTTCATGAAACTTTGAATCTTTCCAGCCTAATGTGTTGAAAAGTGTTTCATTTGTCGAGGCTTCGATTTGCACTCGGGACACCTTTTGGAAAGAAATAGTGCAAACACTGGTCAAGGATGAATCTTGAATGTGTCGAGCACTAACTTGAACGTAAAACACTGAAGTATACTGCAGCGCTGAATATATGGGGGCGTGGGTGAGGTTTCAGCGATGAGCCCAATGGGAAATGTTCGGGTGCTCTCGATGCCAATCAGTCTAGGTCTATTGGCATCAATTATTCAATATTTCCTCCGGGCCCATCTCCATCTCCGGGCCCTGGGGCTTCAGCCCTGTCTATCCCTCATGTTAATCCGGACATGTGTTGACACGGTCAATTTTCACGTGTTCCAATGAAAGACTTTTGGTTCTGTTTGCCTTCCATACAAACAGTGCATGTTGACTCAAATTTCACACGTTCCTTCCATCGTATATAACTGACTGGCTTTTGTCGCCTTTATTTGCTGTGTGATAGACTGTTAGATTAATCCATATTGAGTAAAAATGTCCAAAGCTTATCATCATAAACAAAATATATTTGATCACAATCTTGATATATCATTTATCACCCAGCCTTAGTCAGATTAGACTGAATGCGCAGGAAACCTTCAGCCACCATTGGATACCTTCATTGGGCCAGTTGGGCATACAGCATACAACATACAACAGCATCACTTTCCTATTCTTGTTGTATTAATTACTCTAATGAAATGTATATTTACAGTAGAAAATGTAGTGTAGTGTCAGGAAACAGGCTTTTTTTTCCTTATATGCCATCACCAAAGGACTTCCTTGTAATATGTATAGCTTCTGTCTAAACATACAAATTTTGATGTTATTTTTTATTTTTTTTATTTTATTTTTTACTGTACTGTATTGTGGTGCATGCCAAGTTCATACAATTCTTTGGTATTTTAACTTTTCTAATGCTTTTCATCTACTGCAAGATTACTTTACAGTAGTAAAATGAAAAGGATCCCCCCCCCCTCCCAATAGTTCATTGCTGAATTATACATCTGTATCTGTAATTTAATTTATGCATACTGTAACAGACATTGAGCTGCAAAAATAATTCCTGAATCCTAGTAAGAGTTTTTTGTTACAGTGTTATTGATCTCAGTGTTCACTGCGCAGGAAAGTTATCTGTGTATTTGAATTGTGTGTAAGCATTTACAGTCTTTTTCAACTGCTTACACACAAAATCCGGATTTATGTGTAACGTTAAAAAAAAAAGAGGCAAAGTTTTGAAAATGTGTGTAAGCAGTTGAAAAAAAAATCTGTAAGAAAAACTGTAATAACTAGATTGAAAAGTGTGAAAGACAAATGTATGCTGGCTTGTCTTACAGTCTTGTTTAAAAAAACGTAAATGGTTTGGTCGGTTAGATGTAATGTTAGGAAATTCAAAAGTTTTTGTTGCTCTTAAACTTGCACTAAATGTGATTATACCATAAGTAGCCTATGCGATTTTAATAGAACCGCATTTCTTCTTTAGTGATACAAGCTCAGAAACATGTTTAACCTGTTGAAGTTTTTTATATTGTGCATTGACTTGGTGCCATGATGGATATTGAAATGTTGTTATTTATTTTGTTTATTTATTTATTTTTATTTTGTGTGTGATTGGTTAATGCGCAGTGATGTAAAAACGCGTATGTATCTGGCTCAGCGCCAGCCAGCGAACGCAGATTTGAATTTAGCAGCTGATGATATGACGCACTGAATGTTATAATCACGCCGGTGTGATTGTATTAAATATAGAAAATATTAATCGGCTATTTTTTTGTTTTTGGAAGCTGCATTCAAAATCCACTTGACTCAAAAATCTGAGGGGGCACGTGCCCCCTCACTTTGAATGGGCATG
>NW_015555884.1:529025-529679 GCF_001515605.1 Sinocyclocheilus anshuiensis | reverse complement strand
TTACTTAATGGTAATACAATATTTGTGAACACAACTGTGTATGTCAGACCATAAATCCCCAAAAACTATGCATTGCTTTGGTGTTGCCACCCCTCATAGACCCCATGCAACCCCTTTGCCACCCTAAACATTATTTTCTAGATCCGCCCCTGCTGCCAGAATTAGAATGCAACAACATTTACAGGTGAATATTGATTCAGTTATTGATGGGGTACATTTATTTAAAGGAGACATATTATGCCCCTTTTTACATTACAGCTCGTACCTGCTAAAAACATATGTTGTGGTTCTGATTATCATGTTTATCGCGCTGAAATCATGCGTTTTAAAGCATATGAGTTTCAACTTCTGATATACGGTTTTCTGAGAGCACACTTCTGAAGCACACGGACAGAAAGCGGCTGTCACAGCATGTGAGTACTAAACTAAGTTCTCATTCACACACAAGTTTACGTTAAAAACACACAAGTTACAAAAAACAGTCAGTTATGTCTGTGAAGGTAAAGGGCTGGGAAATAAATTGCATGTTTATTTTAGATCTGTGTGGCAGCAGCAATATACATTAAATTAATCAATAAATCCACTGCTCTCTTGTCTGCTCTGAGGCTGGGACTCTAAATAGTGTTCTGTGCTCGTCGGTGCAGCCAAAGGCAG
>NW_015555884.1:514462-528818 GCF_001515605.1 Sinocyclocheilus anshuiensis | reverse complement strand
TGGTAATATTATAATGAGATCCCTTTGCCACGTCACCAAGGGAGCGAAATCAGACGCGCTCGTTTTCTCAAAAGCTTGCAGAAAAAGGCGTACCAAAACAAAGTTACTGGGTTAATCTTTTTCACATTTCTTTGTATGGTAGATGCACCGGGGACCTGATTATAGTGCTTAAAACCTGGAAAAGTCAGATTTTCATGATATGTCACTACAAAACTACAAAACTACAACTACAAAAATAATTTCTCCAAATTACCTTTCAACCTTACTCTTCAGCCACTCAGGCCATCATTTTGATAGCACCACAATGTTGGCACTTTGAGAGGAAAACATTTGACAAATGTTTTACAGTTGTCTTTGCACACTGAACAGAGAAAGTCTTTAAACGTTAAAAACAATCCTCACAGCATCACACATTTCTGCTTCTATGCCCCACTCACTAATGAAACTCTTCACAGAACAAACAACATTTGTACACTGTCAGGAAACAAGCCTTTCTCCAAACCTCATATGCCGTCACCAAAGACGTGTTTCTGTGTTTCTTAAAGGGGTCACGAACTGCATTATTTTCTTCTACATTTTACAATGTTCTTTGAAGGCTGCTTACAATATTAGCAAGATTTTTACATAAAAACATCATAACTTAGAAGTAATAGGCTATTTTCTGTCCTGTTTTTGAACCTCTCTTTGAAACACTCTGTTTTGATAGGCATGGAAGTAAACACCCACTGCTATCTTCTATCTGGATCTTTTATTCTCAATCTTATTTTCAGTTGAACAAACAAATATTACTGATGTGACCTGGAACTCCATTAAACATAAAGTTGTGTCTATTGTAGACAGTTTCTGTATCATTTCTTGAGTGATCCTTTGTTTGAGTCTATCTTGTATTTATCATGTGCAAACTGGTGGGCGGGGCTAAAAAGGCAGCGTTGAAGTAGGCATCGGTCTTCTGCAGCTTGGTTTCAATAAAAGCTGTTTCTGCACTAATGCTGAACTTTTGAGTTCTGAAACTTACAGGATGTTTTTTATAGCACAATGACTTCTCGTGTGAATTTATTTCTCAATTCATGACCCCTTTAAGGCCTCAAATCATAACATAGCATGCTACACAACAAAATAATACTTATTCAGTTTCTGAGGAAAATAATACTTATTCAGTTTCTGAGCAGAGTGTCATAATGAAAGTTCCCGTGCCACTTCCTGATACCTTTAACTTAACAGTTGCCATGATAAATGCAGATATTTATGTTTTTTTTTTCTATTCTTTTTCACCATGCACCTCAGTCAGCCAAAATCCTCAGTGAGTATATTATTTATTTCTACCATTATTAAACTGGAAATGATTTCTATGATTTCAAAAGCTGCTGTGAAATATGTTATTGACTGACCTTTGTGTCTTTTTTTTTTTTTTTTTTTTTTTTTTTTTTTAAATATTACATTAAGGGTTAGGATTATGGGGCTGTTTACACCAACATGGATGATCTCACCATGTATGGAAATGTCTGATGATAATGAACAACACAAAGTTTTACAGTGTATTTTTAATGCTTAAAATAATATAAATCAGATTGTATACTTTCAAATCACTCTTTTTGAGTCTACAGCTTGTATTGACTGATTTTATAAAAACTGTTGTATCTGCTCTATTCTGCCATTTATCAACACTTTCCAGCATGTTTGTGTGAAAACTATAAATAAACATAAAAGTAGAATCAATTCTAGTAGTGATTTCTTTGTATTTTCACTTTTATTATCAATATCATACTGTATATTTTACAGTGAGTTTGTAAAATATTAAATAACATTGCGTTGTAAATTTGCATGCATACAATTTTTTACAGATTTTGCTACTGATTTAACATATTGCGATTAAACAACACAATGCACTGAACTAAGCAAACCAAGAGCAAAAATCAGACAGGCTAAGGAGAACCTGTGTGCAACATACATGACCCTGGATCACAAAACCAATCATAAGTAGCATAGGTATATTTGTAGCAATAGCCAACAATACATTGTTTGGGTCAAAATTATCGATTTTTCTTTTATGCCAAAAATCATTAGGATATTCATGTTCCATGAAGATATTTTGTAAATTTCCTACTGTAAATATATCAAAACTTAATTTTTGATTAGTAATATGCATTGCTAAGAATGTCATTTGGACAATTTTAAAGGCGATTTTCTCAATATTTAAATTTTTTTTGCACCCTCAGATTACAGATTTTCAAATAGTTGTATCTCGGCCAAATATTTTATTGCCAATAATTGTGGCCAACATGCATTGGAGAAAAACATGAATTTCATCATGAAATTTTCTCCCCACTTTCAATTATTTTACTTCAATGAAAGTTTAGAAATTTTGTAAATATTTAGATCAAAAACATCAATGATGCAGATTTATTTTCCCAGCCGCCTTTGCTCATATTTACCAAGGGTGCCAATATTAGTGGAGGGCACTGCATATTTGACTGTGATACTTGTGTGATGGCACAAGTGCATTGGTGTGATGAGCTCTGACACTCTCCTTGGACAAGACCAAGGATATATCTTTCATCTTGCTGGGCGTTGGTCTCATACCAGTAAATGGTTGAGCTTCATAAAAAACAAAAAAACAAAAAAAAAGCACCCTTTTCCTTTCTTTCACTTCTGTTATTTTTTACTTTTCTCATCTTGGTAATTGGTTCTTTTCACAATCCTCTACAGAGGACTACTGAAAAGGTAAGAATTACAAAATGTAAATATGTTAAAAAGAAGATAAAAGAGTCTACTGTGTTTTAAATTATGGGTGGCACTTCTGGTTTAGAGAGCTTCCATTCAAAATGACTGAAACAAATAGTTTCAAATAATAAACTGAGCAACAAATAATAATTATCTGTCAGTTTGACTAACCCTACCCATAATTTATCCCAAAAATCTGAGAGAGATTATGGTTGAATAACAAGGGTGTAGAAGCACCTAACTCTGGTTGTAAGGCTAAAATTGACATTTCCTGTAAACTTATCCCTCAGTTCTAATTGGTTTATTCGAATGTTGTTCCAGGTTCAACATGGATGTTGATCCAGGAACATGTTGCACTTGGTGAAATCACATTCACCTTATCTTTTAGGGTTAATGGAAATGGCTGTAAAATTTCTGAATAATGCCCCTGTTGCTTTTGGAGTGACCGACAGACTGGAGTTCCGTATTTTCCTGTTTCCATTATTCTCTCAATTCCCATTCGCCGACCGACCAGAGTTCCGTCTTTTCCTGTTTCGATTATTCTCTCAATTCCCATTCGCTCGGAAAGGCATTTATTTTAGATAAAAACATTCTAAAAGTGGAAAATATAGTGCCTAAGGGGGTAGCCTATATATACATAGGCCTACTAATATTTTAGAACTACGTGAAATTGGATGTGACGCATATCGATCAGCTAACTGTTACCATCAAAACCATGGCTCCCTTCGAGGGAACCACATGGATTAGCAGGACAGAATTAGGTATAAGAATGTACTTTAGGAAACAAACCCCCAATAAGCTGCATCTGTATATGATTTTAACATGTATAGATTTGTATGTACACTAGCCTAAATGTGTTGTTAGGCTACATGTTTTATAATGCTCTGCTATTAACTGAGGTGCAAATAGTGTCTGCCACTACCCTTACGAAAATTAAACATGGTTTTACCACAAATAAAACCAAAATAAATAATAATAATAATAATAATAAAATATGGTTAATATAGTTAAACTACGGTAACCACAAATTAACCATGGTTTTGCTACATCAACCATAGTTTAACCATGGTATTTGTAGTAAAATATGCCAAAAAAACATGGTTAATGAACTTTTACTACAATAAAACCATGGTTAATTTTCGGGGTCTCAGAACAATGAGAGAGAAGGCCGGCCCGAACACAAGGCACTCTTGATGGAAGTGAGTGCGGTCAGGAGCGCTGTCTTAGCAGACAGTAGATAGATCCCAGGAGGGCACGAGGGGTGGCCTAGGAGGATTTAACCTTCTGGCACCCCTCAGGAACCTGACGATGAGATCGTGCTCTCCCAGGGACCGGCTGTCCTCTGCACCGTGATGTGCTGCGATAGCAGCCACATACACTTTCAAGGTGGAGGGTGACAGCCTACGCTACAACCTTTCTTGCAATAAGGAAAGCACTACTCCAATTGTGCATCTCCGGTGGTCTTCTCGGCGAGAAGAACACCAGTTTGCGAACAGACTCCACTTCAGGTGTGGGCCAGTACGGCGCAACCAGCAGGACCTGTTCTTCGTCCTCCCTGACTTTGCACAGTGTCTGTGCGAGCAGGCTCACTGGGGGAAACGCATACTTGCGTAGAGCCCGAGGCCAGCTGTGTACCAGCACGTCCGTGCCGAGGGGGACCTCGGTCAGGGAGTAATACAGCTGGCAGTGGGAGGACTCGTAGGAAGCAAACAGGTCTACCTGGGCTTCCCCGAATTGACTCAAGATCAGCCAGATCGTCTCGGGATGGAGTCGCCATTATACAGGGAACATGAGCTGTCATGAGAGCACGTCGGCTGCACGATTGAGCTCTCCCGGGATGTGGACAGCGCGCAGTGACTTCAGCCGCGTTTGACTGCAGAGGAGGAGATAGCGGGCGAGCTGTGACATGCGACGTGATTGTAGACCTCCTTGTCGGTCAGAGTATGTGAGCGGAGCGAGGAGTGGAGCGGCGTGATTTTGCCTGGAGCTAGGAGCGGATTTTTTGAAAGTCGGAGCGTTGAGGTTTTCACTCGCTCCGAGAACGCTCCGCTACCGCTCCGTCACGAGCACAAATTATGCCAACTCACGCATTAAACATAATTTGTTAGCTTGACAGATATGTGGATCACATATGAAGGTTAAAATGGCGATGGACGAGTGCGGGAGGTTAAAGCATGTTGTAAATTGTACAGTTTGTTAATCGAAACTAATGTGCTGCTACATTGCTGCACACGGACAGAACACACAAGCTCGCACATAACGTACAGATCACACACATACATTCAGGAATGAAAAAATTTGGTCAACGCTGTCCTGTGATTTATCAGTTTAAAAACGGAAAAGTTACAGCATATTCTTTCTGTTTCTGAAGTAACTACCCTCAGCTTCGCCATAGTTGAGAGATGTTGCACAGACAAGTAAGCTAAGCGAGTTATAAGTCATTTAATATGGACTTGGGCTAATTGTAGTGTTCCAATAAACCATGTTAAAACTATTCTTGTAGTATTATGCATTTATTTTTCTTTTAATATAATTTCTGAACAGAACTTTGATTTTTCAAGCATAATGAAATTATTTAGCCGCGGAGCGATGTTTCTGATCAGTGGAGCGAGGAGTGGAGCGGGAGCGGGAGCGGGAAATGGTGAACCCGGAGTGGAGCTGGAGCAGAGTGATTATTGAATGCTTGGAGGGGAAATTGTTGCCGCTCCACTCCGCTCACATACTCTGCTGTCAGTTGATTTATGAGACAGCCGCAGTGTTGTCCCTGCGGACCAACACGTGCTTGCCTAGCAGCAGTGGCTGGAACTGCTGTAAGGCCAGATGCACTGTCAACAGCTCTTGGCAGTTGATGTGCCAAAGCAGTCAGGGCCCTGTCCAGAGCCCTGAGGCTGCCTGCTAGTTGCATGTAGCGCCCCAGCCTGTACTGGAGGCATCCGTCGTGACAACGATATGCCGGGACACTTGTTCTAAGGGCACCCCGGCCCGTAGAAAGGCAAGGTCTCAAAAAAAAAAGTTTTTGGTCTGTTTAAGGCTTTTGCTACAGCCGTATCATCAGCTTTTCTACTTGGGAAACACTCAGCCCACTTTGAAAACAAATCAACAATTGCAAAACAATACTTATAAGCTTGGCCTGGTGTCCGTTCAATGAAGTGCTGAAAAATAAATTCTGGTGTGGGGTGGGCGGAGTAATTTTGTGGCTTACTTCGTCTTCCCAAGTTATTCGCTGACAGATTTTCTCTGCCACAACTGTAAATCCTGGGGCCTCCAAGGAAATTCCAATTAGATCGTCCATTGCCAATTTTTTGAGGCATGTTCTGCCCCATGAGACCATTTAGCAAAATTGGGATACAATTGTTTTGGTAGGAAAGGCCTTTTTGCCTTTGTATCTTTCCATACTCCATCTTTACATTTTGTACCCCCCTCTGACCACCATTTTCTCTCCTGATTATTAGCCATATTTTGAATTTCAATTAATGTTGGTGGGAGTTCTGCCTATGCAGTGAATGACTGAATCAGCAGAGCATGCACTGCATGTGGAACAAAAAGTTAAAGGGTGAAATATCACCAAGATTGAGCACACAAAAACAGCTTCTACCGAACGAAGGCACTGTGGTGTTCCACGTACAACAGTGTCTAATCATTTGAAGTAATCCTCGAATGGTTGATGACGATTTCCGTGGGGTTGTGTTAGAACTGCCGGCATGAACCCCAATTTTTTGGAAACGAATAGCTCAAAAGGTTTTGAATAGACAAACCTAAGCTGCTATTAGTAGAGGATTAGACATTTTGTAGTCTTGGATCCATGGCCTACAATATCCCGTAACTCCCAGAACTACATGATTTGTGATTTTGTAACGGGTTTCGTATTTTCTGGACAGCTTCAATTTGTTCAAATCCTAGCGCACAACCTTTTTCTGAAATGAGGTGACCAAGGTACCTAACTTCCTGCTGTACTAACTGCAGTTTTTATTTTGACCATTTGTGACCATTCTCTGCTAAAAACTCCAGTAATGTGCGCAGATCGATCTCACTGGTGGCTTTGTTGGGAGAACACAGCATCAGATCATCGTCTGGGTGGACTGGAAATTAGAAAAAATGCATTTGCTACTGTAAATCAATGACAGATACAGGTGCATCTCAATAAATTAGAATGTCGTGGAAAAATGAATGTTTGTGGCTTACCCTCCTTGTGAAGGGTGTCAATGATTGTCTTCTGGACAACTGTCAGATCAGCAGTCTTCCCCATGATTGTGTAGCCTAGTGAACCAAACTGAGAGACCATTTTGAAGGCTCAGGAAACCTTTGCAGGTGTTTTGAGTTGATTAGCTGATTGGCATGTCACCATATTCTAATTTGTTGAGATTAACATCAACAATTAAATTTGGGTTTTTGTTAAATGTGAGCCAAAATCATCACAATTAAAAGAACCAAAGACTTAAACTACTTCAGTCTGTGTGCATTGAATTTATTTAATACACGAGTTTCACAATTTGAGTTGAATTACTGAAATAAATGAATTTTTCCACGACATTCTAATTTATTGAGATGCACCTGTATATATGTAGCATTATCAGGCACTTCTGACAAAATTGTAAAAGGATTTGGTATAATTGGAGATTGCGGCTATATGGCTCCATTAACTAATCACAAATCATGTACAAATCTCCATCCGCCTAATGCCTTCCGCACCAGCAGAATAGGATAATTTTGGAAGGGTATGATTGTCCCTTTTCCTACTAATGCCACATGCACTTTTGAGTGTCTGGAATGCATACCAATAAATCTGAAGCAATTTTGGAATCAAATTTGGGTTTCGTTCTCTCCTCACTACACAGCCTGTGAACCTCAATTGCCTGCATTACAGGATTTGCTTTGGCCCTCTCTTGGTAGATGTAGTGTTTCCTACTACTATCCAAAATCCATTTCCCAGGTTTTTTTTTAACTGGATAGTGAGCCAAACCCCCACATTGGCCCATGAACCATGTTTCTTTCCCACTAGGGAAAGAACTAGATATAGGGCTGGACTAATGTCTAATGTAAGAGAGCAGACTGAGCAGGTGTTAGTTTAACAGAATGCAGAGAATTGCTGGGATACCAATAGAAAATCAAGATATAATTTTTTTTTCCCTGGTGGTCCATTCTTCCTCATATACGTTGTTCCTATCCTGGCCTACAAACCATGAGGTACAATGCAGATGAGGTGGTTTTTCTAAATCTGGCAATATGTGTTGATAAGTACAGTATAGATCAAAAGAAAGAGTCAAACCCCAATTATAATATCAGTTTGGCTTAATTTGCACAAAAGCACCTTCGGAATGTCACACTTCCATACCATTATTTGATGAAAATTATCAATTCCAATTTGGACAGTAAATCTCTAGCTAACAAATTTACAGAGCATCTTTCAGAACCCTGGAAATTATGGTTCACCAGTTTCACCATATTTGTTACCTTTAAAAGCATAGTGAACTTATCAACCAATAGTATGCCAGATAACCCATAAGTTGTTTGTGTTTTGCCAGAAGAAGCTAGCGGTCTCTGCAGTGATCATAGAAAATGTGGCACCTGTGTCCACCAAAAAATGTAATGAATGTCCTTCAACTTGAATAGTCATTATTGGATTTTGTCATGCGTTATCAGTTATTTGTAGTAGTTGTTATGGTTGTGTGTCTCCTACCTTATCCTATTCATGGTCTCTCACATTTGATGATGGAAACCAAGGGTTGTTAAGGAAAGAAGGAGTTGGTTCACATGTGAGATGATATTTTCTCTCTCTTGGGCAATCCTTGGCTCAATGTCTTCTCTCAGCACAATTGTGACAATGTTCGGCAGCAGTTTTCCACTGGTATGATGTTCCTTGATGGTTTCTTGGAGATGGCAGCCTCTGGTGGTCTTCTTGACTGTTGTGACCTCCTCTTCTTTTCCCAGTCCATCAACCTCAGCCTCGGCCTTTGATGCCTGGTCTGCTGCTGGACTCCATAGTTCATGCCTCCCAGCTGATGCAAGTCAGTCTTACTGCTTTTTGCATGTCAGGGAGGAGTCCATTCACAAAATGGTGTTTTAGTATGCCTGTGTTATCAGTACCTTCCGGAAGGCCAGCACTTTCATCAACAGTTGTTTTTGGGTGTGCATGGTAAGCACTCATCGTCTCTTTTTTTTTTAGCGATTGTTCCACAGTCAGGACGTGTAGGGTATGCCATCATCATTCTGGCAATCATCCTGTTCCAAGTGATCTGCCATCCTGTAGTGTCTCTTCCCTCTGCACCTGCATCATTCATTCTTGTAGTGCTTGGGTTGAAAGCATTATCTTCAGCTTCACGTACCTCAGTCCATTTCAAAGCCAGCTTGTTGCTGAAGATAGCTGCCCAGTCTCTGCCTGTGGGTCTGTATGTTGCATCGATGTTCTCCACTGCTCTGATAAACTGCTCCACTGAGTCTGGAAGTGCAAGCAGCCACATTTCAGAGTTCCTCTATGTTCTAAGGTCATTCCAGCCAGATGTGCCTTCCTTCTCCAGGAAACTGTAGCATCAACAGGTTGAAAGCTTCTTGACCCAGTCTGGACTTGGATGTTGTTTTTATTTTCCTCCTCAGGGTCCCTGACTGTGAGGCTTTTTTGTCTGGAAGGCAGGGATAAAGTGAACGTATCTGATTTTTTTTTCTTGCATGTTGAAACAATTTGTTTCTATCTTCCCGCAGCAAGGCCAGTGGCTCATCAGTCTCTGTGCCACTGTCTTCAGGTTTATTCTTTTCCTCATCCTGGATTGGGGCAGAAGGGACCTTCACTTGTTCAGCTGCAGTTGTCTGGGCTGTTTTATTGGTCAAGAAACTGTAAGGAGAAGGGCAATGTCTTCTGCATGCCATATCTTCATCTTCCTGTTTCTTTTTTTTGCGGTTTGCACAGGGTTAAGAGCTGCATATTCTGTTGGGATTCTCTTTTTTGTTGTTGTTGTTGTTGTTTCTGTTGCTCTGCCCGCTGCTCTGCTTCTCTCCACCACTTGTTGAACAGTGTCCAGTCTATCCACATCTGCTTCTTTGAAGGCAACTGCTCCAACTGCTTTCTGGTTTCTTCTAGAAATTGAAACACTCAGAGAACCGCATGAGTCAAAATACCCCTTTGTCAATTTTGACCACCATTGTATCTAGTGTCCCCTCAATTCAGGGACTGAATCTGGTTTACCGCAGCAATTCCCCGACAATTCTTTGAAGAAAGAAAAATGATAGATAGTCACATTATATATATATTTTTTCAAGTAATGTGAAAGCAAGCAAGTTATTCTATGCAATATGCAGAAAAGAAAGTTAGATACATTTTCAGTAATATGAAAGCAAGTTCTTCTTTGCAAGAGGCAGAAACAAATATATACTCACAAATACTCTTTTTAAGAGTATATAATCTTTTTCAATCTTTTTCTCAAATAATTTTTTAAGAGTAATGTGAGAATAAGCAAGTTCCTTTGTAAGATGTAGTTTAGAGTAATGTGAAAGCAAGCACGTTCTTGTTTGTAAGAAGTAAAGCAGTAGCAATATTAGTAATATTACTACTTTTCAGTGCCTCAATGTATTTCTATATTTCTACAAATTTCTGTTTGATTAGGAATATAGTTTATTCACAGAGAGTAAATACTATTATTTTTTTTTGGTCACCCAACTTCAGACATTTAGTACAGTATATGTACTTATTTATACAACAATGTAACAATATCAATACATAAAAATATAATATTCAATTAATACGTTCTTAGTCTATTTAATTATTCCTTACTCTATTTAATATTAATCTATTAATATTTAATTTCTTAGTAAAATTCATATAATTTATGAGATCTCAGTTTTTTATGTATATATTATGAAAAATAATAATTATAATAATAATAAAATATTATTTTCATTCAAACAAAGTGCAAGTTGTAGTCTGTCTTACCTTACAAGTTCTTTGAGGCCGAACAAGGATCTGTCCCTCCTCTGGCGGGTTTTTAACTCAATTTGAGATTTGAGGAAAATATCTCCTCTTGTGCTTTTAAATTAATCGTAGAAGAAGAAGAAAAGCTTCCGTTTCCGCCGATGAAGGGAGGAAATCCTCAGGCCTCCTGGCTGGCTCGCCAAAACTGTTGTGGAAATTCCCAATATTAATCTGACTTCACCACGAACAACTCAAACAACTACAGTTGTTAATATAATAACTACAGTATCTCAGGCTAATTCCCTGAATTCCTCGAATACTTACAATATAATCCAATACTTCCCTGAAGTATGGTGACAGCGTCCCGTCAAGAAGCTACTATCACTACCTCAATCACACATAAGCACATAGGTCTTTAGCATCTATCAGTGGTGGACAGTAACGAAGTAGTTTTACTTCGTTACTGTACTTAAGTACATTTTTCAAGTATCTGTACTTTACTGGAGTAGTTTTATTTTGAGTAACTTTTACTTTTACTTCACTACATTCCAAAGCATAAGATCGTACTTTTTACTTCACTACATTTCATAAAACATGTCGTTATCCCTTATAATATATCACGTGCTCCGAGACGCAGAAGCGGTGAAAACTGAGTACTTTTACTTTTACTGGAGTAATATTTTATTATATGGATCTGTACTTTTACTCAAGTACTTGATTTGTGTACTTCGTCCACCACTGGCATCTATACACTCTTACCACCCTTCTCAGCTGTACGCTGTTACCTCAGCCTGAGGACGGCTCTATAGTCTTCCAACACTACCACTGTCTTTGCGGTGGTCTTTTGAGCATAGAATCTTTAGTACTTCTATTCCTCAGCTGCGCAGCATATACCAGACACCACTCCCAAGTTGCTCTTTGCAGGAATGAAAGTTTTATTCATGGCCGGGAGCCCACTGGTCACAATAACCAAGAGAGACTCCCTGAACAGAAGGATGCATGAACATTTATACCTTGAAGTTGAGTAAAAATCAATGTCACTCAGGTCTTCTTCACTGTAATTGGTTATACTGATCTGGTCATTGGTTTGTCATATGACTGTTAGTTCTACTGTTTTAAGCACTTTTTGAGGAAATATAGATTGTTTAATCATAGGGACACGGTCATTGAGCTGAGCATTCTTAGTCTGCACTTTTCTGAACATTCTATGTTGAACATACCCTTTTGACTCCTTCTGAGGCCATAACATAAAATATTTCCATCACAAAAGCTTGTCTGTCAACCGATTGGTAAGTCTGCTATGGAATGTGAAAAAAGGCGTTCTTCATGAAGTTCACGTTTAACACCTTCCCAACAAACAGGGAAATGGATGTGAGTAGGTTAATATTTGAACCCTGCTGAAGCCTATACAGTGGCAGTGCACTAGACAAAGGTATGTAAAAAAAATAATAAAAATCAATAGCCTAACATTTTTTTAAATAATTTGCTGCATTATTGCCTCTTCAGTTTCTAGAGTCCAGTCCAGCATTGGTGCAGAGTCAAGAGTTCTTCTCTACTGGCATCACGTTATGATTTTAAAGCATTCTTTTAATATAGGCCCATTATTTAAATAAATGATTTTTACATTTTGTGCACTGTAAAATCTAATTCAACCATGACAACTCTCGGAACATTTTAGCATGGTGATGGATATGACAATGTTAATGTATTTGGTCTTGGCGGAACAGATCTGCTACGCTGCTGCTGAATTGCTCCTGCTGTTGTCTCTCTAGTAGTATGTTATGATCGACAGTGTCAAACGCAGCACTGAGATCTAGTAGTACCAGCACTGATATTTTGGCAGATTCAGAATTTAAGCGAATATCATTTATTATCTTAATGAGCGCTGTCTATAGTGCTCATTAAGCAGATCCATAGCAGATCTATACAGGTTTTCGTTATCATTACATTACGTTAACACCCCGTCAGAATGCGCCATCTAGAGTTTCATGACTGAACTATATATTTAGTTTACCTTACTTAGAAAAGCATGCAAACCCAATTGTCTTAAAAAAGCTAAGTAATTTTAAGTTAAAGGGGTCATATGATGCTGCTAAAAAGAACATTATTTTGTGTATTTGGTGTAATGAAATGTGTTTGTTAGAACGAGCCGTTTTAGGTAGGTGTGGCTGACTCTTAACTTTTATAAAGAATATCTCTTTGGATTTGAGACTTTAGTCTTCTTTAGTCTTCTTTATGCACCAAAGCTTGTAACACTCCAAAGAGAAAGGAAAAATTGAAATCGCATCATATGACCCCTTTAAATATACTAGATGTGTATTCCAAACAAACTTGTTTCAGTTGAGCTAATGTAGCATTTACTGCAACTTTACTTGAACTGTGATCTGATTTACTTGTTAAAACTATGCAAATCGGTTACCTTAAAGGGTTAGTTCACCCAAAAATGAAAATTCTGTCATTAATTACTCCCTTACTCTTATGTTGTTCATCTTTGGAACACAAATTAAGATATTTTTGATGAAATCTGAGAGCTTTCTGACCCTGCATAGACAGCAATGCAACTACCACGTTCAAGGCCCATAAGGACATCATTAAAATAGTCCATGTGACATCAGTGGTTCAACCTTAATTTTATGAAGCTACAAGAATACTTTTTGTGCACAAAGAATACAAAAATAACGACTCAACAATTTATTCTCTTTTGAAGAAATCAGGTCTTCAAGGCTTTCTTCCTACATGTCCACCGAATATCAGAGAGCCTTTGTAGTTCCATTGGAAGCTGATCTGGTTACATTTCTTTCTGGGTTTTCACAAAAGAAGCTGTGGTGTCGTCTGCTGCTCATCTTAGGAACCACATTCAGTCTTGGGTTTTGATGCCAGGAGATACACTTTATTACATCATGAATGAGAATAAAGCGTAGATGCTCTCTGCAGCGAAACATCTTCAGAATGATCATCTTGTCTTCTTTTTATACAGTTCTGACTTTAAGGCGTGGGGTATATATTCCATACAGTTTTCTTGTCTTTTTTATTTTCTTTCCATCTTTTCCGTGGGAACTTTAGTACAGTGGTCCAGATGATGCCAGTTTGTGTTTCCCCCCACTTTGACTGCTGCTGGAGTAGCTCTCATCACTTCATAGGGTCCCTTTTCTCCTGGGCTCATTCCATTTTCTTTTTTTTTCCTGTAAATAGATAGCTCTATGTATGGCAGTTAATTTCTTCATATATGATCGAAGTTCCATTTGTAATTGCTCTAGAGGCGGTCCTTTGTAGGAACCTCTACAATATAGCACAGCATGGGTCGACCCATAAGCATTTCATGCGATGTTAAGTGCGTGCTCCTGTTAGTTTGCATGTGATAGTTCATTAGTGTAAGAGGTAATGCATCAATCCAATTAAGTTTAGTACTTTCACATATTTTGTTAATTTTGGCCTTGATAGTTCCATTAACCCTTTCGACACACCCTTGTGCCTGTTTTATTCTTAATTGTTGCAATACTTGTTTTACAGTTTTTAGTATAAATGCCGACCCATTATCTGAACTTATTTCTGATGGTATTCCAAATCTAGGAATTAGTTCTCTTGTTATAAATGTAATTACTGTTCCTGCTCCCAGATCTGCTGATGGTACTGCCTCCACCCACCTGCTAAATCTGTCTATGATCACAAGCATGTATCTTTTTCCTTGTACTCGCTTTATCATATCCACATAGTCCATTACCAAATGCTTAAAGG
>NW_015555884.1:512516-514408 GCF_001515605.1 Sinocyclocheilus anshuiensis | reverse complement strand
CTAAACAATGTTGCCATTAATGGGTCTCCTTCTGGATTCCCTTCAGTCTCTTGTTTCCACCTTTTCAGCTGTCTCTGTACATATGTGGTTGGATTTTCTTTGTCCTTTTTCTCTGCATGCAGTGACTGCCACACTGCTGGACGGAATGCACCAAAAACAATTCCATCCATATTATGAGAGTTCATTGCTCTGTCCAGAGTAGTTGTTTGAAGAATTTCATCCATCTTTGTCCCTCCTATTATTTTAGCCAGCAAAGCTTTAATTTCCCTCACAGCCCCTCCTGAATTTCTGGGAGGCGAGTGACCAGGTCCTGTGGGTCCTGTGGGGCCCAGGGGACTTATTGTCCCTGCGCACCCTTGATTAACATTGGGAGTTGTGGTCTGAGTGATCTGAGTGCCCCCTTTTCTCTGCCCTGTTCCCATTTTCCGCTATCAAATAACTCCTCTCCTTCATTCACATCCTCTGTACTTTCAAACAACTTACTTCTCCCTCTTTTCAATCTATTTACCTCTTGTATCTTTTCCTGATTCTTTAATTTTCTCTTCTATTTCTTCTAACACTTCCTCAAATCTTGTTCTATCTTGGTTTGTTTTCATCTTCTCTAATTCTATGTGTGCCTGTCTATAACAATCCAAACTCTCTTGCCTCTTTGTTTTCACAGCTAGTTCCTTTTTTTTTCTTCTTTTTCTCCCAGCTCTACTGGTCCTTACATTTGCCTTTCTCTGGGCAAATAGGGGGGTGGCTCAGAAAACAACTTTTCTCCCTTTCTTTTTGTCTCTTTCTCAGCCTCTCTCAGTTTCTTCCTGGCTTGTTTTATACTTTTTAATATGTCCTCCCCTTCCCTTTTAAACATGGTTATCACTTCTTTTTCCCTTTTTGCTTCTCTTTTTTTTCTCGTTTCTTACTGATACTCTTACTGGATTTGCTGATTTTATTAATCCTATATCTGTGTCATGTTGAGACCATAGTTCAGTTGGTACCTGTCGCTGCATTTCCTTATATAACTCAGTCTCATTTTAGTTTATTATTTCTGCTGTTGTAGTCATTTGTGTCATTTTCTTTTGACCAATAACTACTTCCTGAGGAATTCCCAGCAAACTGGTTGCACACCAAATTTTGATATAATTTTTATCAACTGAATGAAAAATCAATAGATGTTCTGTTGGTTCCCACTTGCTTTGTTCTGCCTTTTTCATCATTGGTCCTAAATCTTTTGCTTCCCAATTTTTTTCCTACATATACTGCAATATGTGGGACCAAATTAGTTTCACTGAACCATTTTTTTAACAAATTCACCTTCTGGTATATTTAAAGCTGCTCCCTGTTTACCTATTATTATGTACTGGGAGACCATCTCAATTTGCTGTCCCTTTCTTTCTTCCTGCCATTTTTGTTTGATATCTTGTTTATTAACTCCTTTACACAGTGGATATTTTAATCCTAATATTTCCACTGGAGTGACTGCCATATTTTTTCCTATATTATTATAATTAAATTTTAATTTAACTCTTTTAACCAATTTCTCCTAATTTTAGTCTTTATTCTGTCTGATGCATTTTCCTTTTTTTGTATTTATTGATAGTCTCAACTCTATTTTGCAATCACTCAGTATGTAATCTTTTATAAAAAATTATTCTTTATTTATCTTTACTTCTCTTTACTATTTTTCCACACTTATAATTATTTTTAATATTCTTATTTAACTTGCTTCCTTGATCTCACTTCTACTGCACTGATCTCTGAAAATGTTCTCCTTCTCTTCCACACAGACACCAAACATGCAAAAGCCTATAAAAGATCTTGATTCAATTTTTATTGATATTATTTTCCAAAACACATTCACACTGCTCGTCTCTTTATTCACACACAGGGCTCATGTTTTCATACTTTGA
>NW_015555884.1:488999-512172 GCF_001515605.1 Sinocyclocheilus anshuiensis | reverse complement strand
ATGTTGTTACACACAGGCATATGGGATTATAATGGAAGTATAACTGGATATTTAAATGGCTATATTCATAATGATTATACTTGATTAATTCCTATTTGGATTAATAAGAATCTTCTACAAAGCATGCCGCTTTGAGGAGTTTTCAATGAAAGCATAAAGCTTTTCCACCAAAGAAAAAAAGGTTGCCAAAAG
The DNA here is from genome assembly GCF_001515605.1 of Sinocyclocheilus anshuiensis. NCBI lineage: Eukaryota > Metazoa > Chordata > Actinopteri > Cypriniformes > Cyprinidae > Sinocyclocheilus > Sinocyclocheilus anshuiensis. The sequence goes on along the minus strand of NW_015555884.1, from coordinate 511,980 downwards.
AATACTTGACTTTGCAGATTCCACAAGTACTAAATTTAAGCAGTGCGCCTGGCAGTGGACATACAGCACTTTTTCATTTTGTTGTTGGATTCGCAACTGAAGTCCTTTGTAGTGACCACTCATATTAGCAGCCCCGTCATATCCTTGGCCATATATGTTTTCCACTTTGAGGTCATTCTCACTGAGAACTCTCATTACCAATTTCTCAAGCTCTTCTCCTGTTGTGGAATCCACATGAAGCCAATGAAGCACTCTTTTATTTCCATCTGATGCACAAATCTTATGGCAAATGATGCTTGCTCTGTATGGGAGATGTCAGTGGTTCCATCAAGTAAAATTGAAAAAATGGATGCATCTTGGATTTCACTGCGTATGACTTTTCGAACATACAAAGCAAGGGCTGCAATGATGTCATTTTGTGTTTGATTTGAAAGGAGAGACACCTGTGGTCGTTTATTTGATGACTTATCTTCTTTGACTGACTCAAGATGGAATTGTAATGTGCTGTCATACTTCCCTATGAGTCCAACTAGCTCCAGAAAGTTTCCCTTACTTAAACTACTTGAACTTTCATTGTCACCACGAAAGACAATTCCTTGTCTTGCCAGGAACAGTGTTACATCAATTAAACGACACAACAGTGACCTGTTCCTCTGTCTTTTCTGTTTTCTGGCAGCAAGCAATTCTTGGTCTGCTCTTTCAAATCCTGTGATTAAAGCATTTCTCTTGAGTGCATGCCATTTTATCATACTCAGCATATGAGACTCACTACTGTGCTCTTTGATCTTTTGTTTTGCATTCTTCCAGTTTTTAACACCAGCTGTCATCCATCCACTTTGGGTTTTTAACCTGTCTTAATGGCTCATAAATAATCGACAACTGAAACAGTGCATGTCATTTTCAGGTGAATATTCAAGCCATGGATTGTCACTGTACCACTGCTTCTGGAAAGAGCCCCTCCCCCCATCTTTAGGGAATTTCATACAAGGACGGCATGCTCCTTCTTTAGATGGCAAACTTGATATAACCTTGTTTGGACTTTGTTGTCATATTTCTGTACTAAATTGGATCTGTTGGATGTTTATGTTGTAAAAGACAAACCTATTCTGTATTGGTTTCTTCATTAAAGTCTGTATTTTGTGCTTTTTCAACTCCTTGTCCCATATCACATTTATCCTCTTCTCTCTTTCCCTCCTCAACATGCATTTCTGACTGTTTTGTGGCTTCATACTCTTCTCTCTCTCCCTCCTCAGCATGCATTTCTGACTGTTTTCTGGCTTCATGCTCTCTCCCTCCTCAACATGCATTTCTGACTGGTCATTGTTGCCTACTAAATTTTATTTTAAATAGATAAATTGAAATGTTAATGAATACATCCCATTTACTTAACCAACAGCAGCAGCAATTCAGCAGCAGCGTAGCAGATCTGTTCCGCCAAGACCAAATACATTAACATTGTCATATCCATCACCATGCTAAAATGTTCAGAGATTTGTCATGATTGAAATATATATATATATTAAGATTAAAGCAAAAGTGAAGGTTGTACATATGATGAATGCCTTTTTGCAACCTATCAGTCTCCAATTAGCTCGCCTTTTTTTATCCATGCTGACAGAAACTGTTCCTTTCGCTGCCTCCTTCTTCAAATTTTCTTTCAATTTCTGTCATCTCTTTGTTTTTTTTTTGGTATCTTGGCTTTACTCCCTTTATAACATAAAGATAGAGCTTGCTTGCAAACTCGTGTCTGAAAATGTAACTAGCAACTTTGTTGAGCAGGTTACTAACTTATCAACACATGCCCTCTTGAAACATTTTTAAATCTGCCAACGGTGAGCATAAAAAAGTCGGAAGCAAGAAGCAACGACGATTATGGCATGATAAAAATGTGTACTCAAATGTATAAAATAGTGATGAATTATGCATGTTTTGCAATCACACAGCACGCTACGGCAATATCAACGCTAATGCTTACGTCACGTCGTTATGGCAATGACATGCCAGACTTTCGAACGGCATTTATAAACAGGGGGATTATCTCAATTTTGTTTTGAGTTATATTCGTTACTGTTTTGTACACGTTCTCATATTAATTATAATTCAAATGCATTTTACTGACCACAGTATTTTTGTTGATAAATATTGCGAGGTGGGCACTTTTAATTACTTTTGAAAAAAGCCCCCAAAGCCCCCCCGCCCCTGCACGTGCCTGCAACCACCCTATAATGATAAAAATCCACCCAGTGTTTTTTTTTAAATCTCCATATAAATCATAAGCCCTTTCTCAGATCAAGCCATTCAGATTCTTGGCTGTGTGACGTCACACAGACCCATGCCCCTCCCACGATTGGTGATTGACACTGGTGTTTTACCATAGACCTGCCCTGAGTGAGCTGTGAACAGTCTAAGCTGGGTTATTTTGACCCAGCTGGTTGGGTTAAATGTTTTTACCAAACATGCTGGGTTGTTTTATTTAAGTCATCTATTGTTTAAAATTTATTATATTGCTGGCTTAAAATGGACTGGAAATAAAAAAATAAATAAAAAAACAGAATTACTAGAGGCAACAGCAATAATTAAAAGATGAACATTTATTAGTAAGCAAGAACACTTGGACAAAATACAAGGCAAATTTAATTTATTTGGGTTAATACAGCATAGTTTACAATAGTACATACATTTAAACTGTTTAACAAGCATTTTAGACGTACAAAATGTTTTAACATTTAAAAGTAGCATTTTAATTAAAGTGTATTCAACCGTTCTCTGTAATCGCTTTTCACTGAAATAGTGCTAATTCCTGTGCCGATGTGTCGCCGAAATCTGAGCCAGCGAAGGGCTGCTGTTCGCGGGGGACTGCAAACCTCAGACCACGGCCTTGCGTTTCACTTGTAGCTGAAAGATGCCATGACTGACTCCAAAACCTGCCCATAAACAAACAGTACTGAGATTAGAGAACATATTTTAACAAATTAAATGAAACTCAGTACTATAATGAATAAAATCCATTTATGTTGTGCAAGGCAAAAGGTGTTTCCATCATGCGAAGTGACCGCTGCTGACGCATCTGACTGACATTGCGTAAAATAATAAAATTTACAGCACAGTAAAGACTTTATAAATGAAATAAAATGTATACAAACCTTTATTTCGCTAAAGAAGTGCACCAAATCGGCGGCAGCAGCGCTGAGAACCGCTCTCTCCTGTACTGGATGCAAAAAGCCCACGCTCTGACCGTAACTCAGCAGCTGGGTTGTTTCATCGGAGACAGGCTCAACCCAGCAGCTAGGTAGAAAAAATAACTTAGCATTAAAAATGACCCAGCAACTTAGTTACAGAAAACTACCCAGCACCTGGGTAAAAAATATTTAAAAAATAACCCAATAAAATTACCCAACAAGTTGAACCCAGCATTTGGGTAAAAAAAATAACCCAGCACCTGGGTAAAAATATAAAAAATAACCCAATAAAAGAACCCAGAGTGTATGCTTTATAATAAAGTAATAAAATCATCCAATTTGATCATTTTCTTTTTTGTTGTAGACGTCAATCACCCACCAATGCAAATCGGAGAGCAGAATGCAAGTCATTTTATTCTTAAAAAATAATATTGTTTATATTATGTTTTCATAAATTGTTTCCAAACATTTTCTAATTAAATTACATTAAATTCATTTTTTACCTTTTAATGTTACTCTCCACACTTGAGGTTGTGTCAGGCCATAATTTTGACAGAACCGCAGTGTTTGGGGGAAATAATTTGACAAATCTTTTAGAGTTGTCTTTGCACGTTGAACAGGGAAAAAAATCTTCATCAAATTCACAACATCACACATTCTAGTGTAGTGGAGGCCAGCTGCTAAGAGCAGTGCGGTTAAACCTCACTTCTCTGATCTCAAGAGGCACACTAGTGACTGACGCTCAAGGCTGCAGTCTTTAGCAGCCTTGTTAGCGCGACCAACTTCCATGCCAGAAACGCCTGTACAAATTCCACTCGGAACAAGTGAGGGGAGTAGAACCCAGAGGGGTTACATATTCACCACCCACTGATGACTCCTGTATATTCACAGAATAAACAACAAGAATAAATGCAGATATCTATGTTTTTTTTCCACCATGCACCTCAGCAAACCAAAATCCTACTCAGTGAGTTTATTATTTATTTCTACCATTACTTTATTAAACTGTGGAAAACATAGGCCTATTCAGATTCTATGGTTTCAAATGCTAATAAGTTATTGACTGACCTCTGTGTCTCTATTTTCTATTGAAATATTACATTAAGGGTTATGATTATGAGGCTGATTATGCCCACATGGATGATCTCAATGTGTATGGAAATATCTGATGAGCAAAACGGTGTTTTTTTCTTTAATGCTCAAAATAAATATACAGAAGATTGCATACTAATAGAAATATAGTCAGAGTCTGTTTTTGAGTCTGTAGCGTGTATAGACTTTATTGATTTTATTAATGTTATTGTCTCTGCTCTACTTTTAGTCCAACAAGTCGCTGAATTAGTCACTGAAAAAAAATTCCAATCAGACCAAAAAAGGTCTCTCAAAAATGTAGTTTTTATTTTCCATATGCAAGAAGTGAAAAAAGTGACAAAAGTGCAGTGTATTAAAAACAGACCAAAGTGCATGCTCTACTTTGCCATTTATCTATGCTTGCAGCATTTTTGTGTGAGCACACAAGTAGAAATTAAAATGGCATTAAAAATGGATCCGAAAATGACATCCATTGTAGCATTTTATTATTTATATAATAATCTCTATAAGCATCACGTGCTCTATATCACCCATAACTAATCTGCATTTGTTCCAGGCATTAATAGAACAAAGTAGGCTATGTGGTATGTGTTAATGATGTCAGTATCTTTTAATAGCTGCTAACTTTCCGTTGCACTCAGAGACTCTACAGCAACCAGCACTGCATGCTTGCACAGGCTTTAGGGTTTTGAATGAATTTGCCAGAGAAGAAACACAACATGTTTTAGTCACATTCACCACACTTCCCAACGGTATACAGTTACACAGTATATACAGTATAAATAGTTTTCTTCCCAAAATTTCCAATAATTGACTATGATTCTGTACAAACCTGTTTTTAACATAAAATGCAATTAACATAAAACTTTATTTGCACATCTTCTCATTCACTTGAATGTCCAGTTAATGCCTTTATGAATCATCAGAGGTCAAAGGTCAACTACAGTAATTAATTCATGCTGTAAGTACATTTTACCCCAGAAACCAGCAAATCTGTAGAATATGCAGTACTGCAGCAAACAGTAAATTGTGCTGTTGTACATATTGAAGGGGTCATATGATGCGATTTCAATTTTTCCTTTCTCTTTGGAGTGTTACAAGCTCTTGGTGCATAAAGAAGATCTGTAAAGTTGCAAAGACTAAAGTCTCAAATCCAAAGAGATATTCTTTATAAAAGTTAAGACTTGTCCACGCCTTCCTAAAACGCCTCGTTTAAACACGCCCCCACATGTCAACATCACTGTGTGGGAAGATTTGCATAACGCCGCCCAAATGTTCACGCAAAGAAAGAAGGCGTAACTTTTATTCTCGCTGTAGTATTGTTGCCGCCGCCGCCATGCCGTGGAGACACTGTGTGTTTCATTGTGAAAGCGAAACTACTTTGTTTGGCCTTCCAAAAGAGGACGATATCCGCTTCGTCATGCCTAGAGCTGATCCGTGCTGGTTGTTGAGGAAATACATCAACATCGCGCTGTCAATCGTCGGATTAGCTGCATTACACCAAATACACAAAATAATGTTCTTTTTAGCAACATCATATGACCCCTTTAATGCAAATTTGTTTGTCATTGACATTTGAAAGTATATTGCTACTGAATTAATAAACTGTAATTAAACCAAATGTTCTCAGAAATAATCATCTTTGTAAAAATGATTGTGAAAAGAAAATGCATAATCCTAATTGGGCACAATAACAAGTTCAGATTTAATAACGAGCTGTGTTACACGTTAAGTTCAGTTTGGCATTTTGTACATTGTTTTTAAATGTACCACTTCTTAACCCTCTCTTGTCAGAGTCGCAAATTGTGGTGTTCATGTCAGGAAATACTGTTTTTGACTGCGGTGTCACAACACAAGCACCATGATGTGATGAGCTCTGACAAGATCAAGGAAATATTTTTCATCCTGGTGGGTGTGGGTGAGAACACTTTTCTGAAAAATATGCTTCTCCTTTCTCTCACTTCTCATATTTTACTCTTCTTGGTAAAAGGTTCTTCTTATCCTTTCCTCAACAGAGGACTACTGAGAAGGTAGGAATGCAAAATAAAATTGTTACGTTAAAGTGCTTTAGAAGAAGACTGAAGGGAGAACAAATGTATTATTATTAAATCATTATTGTGAAAACTACAATTTAAGTGATAAACTGTTAGGCTGGATGTTCACCCATTATTGACATTTAACTTTGGTTTTTGTTTATGTATTGACCCAGGAACATGAAAGCACCACTTCTACTTCATTTACTTTTCCAAGGTACATTGTCTGTTGTCCTCTTTTAGGCATGTTTTGGGCATGTTCTGTCACAGAAAATGTTTCTATACATTTATTAATATAATTTAACAGAAATTTCCACATTAGGCTACTCAGTTATGAAATACCAAAATCATATCGAAATAATAGGCTACAATTTTACACACACAGGGACAACTTTATTCACAGCAGTCAAAAAACTGCCTACCATCTGCCTTACACTCACAAATCATATGTTTTATTCCGTGATAAAATAATGTGAAGCTATAAAACAGACACTAATATTCTCAGTTTAATCAACATTTTGAAAAAAAAAAGTGAAACCTATAAGTCATTGTGCAAAAGCATTAGCCTTTACAGTGTAAATTGTGTGCCAGTGTGGGATTTCGAGGGTGAGTTGTCAAGGGTAGAAATTTTATGTTGCCTCAAGTTGGCGGTGGTAAAGTACTACAGATCAAGATGGAGGCTCTCTAAAAACTACAACATCCAGATCACCTACCAGTGAAGACTAGACAGACTAACAAATGCTGTTTAATTTACAAGTACTGTGACTAAAAACAAACTCTGTCACATCGTTGAATTTCATTTAAATCTAGACTCTATTTGAATATAGATGTTGCTTTTTTTTTCTTGGACAATATGGAAAGAACGTTATTTCTAAACACAATATAAAATGACGATTGACACATGCCCATTACATTTTACGATTAATTTAATACATTTCTCATACTATACACCAAATCAGCAATGACAAGATTTAACAATCATATAAAAACAGCTAAACATCTCTACACTAAATGTTTACAGCAGTCGCATAAGCTGAATCTACTATTGACACTTATGACATCTACAAAGTTTAGTGTATTATAGTGTGCTATACTAACAGAAAAAAATATGGGATAAATGAAATGATAAAATTTCCAGCCTAAATAGCATACAGCCATTAATGACTCCAACTTTTCTCCCACAGGTGTTCTGCTCTATGATGCTTTGGGATGGGAAGTGAGAATGCCGAAAGACATTCACGGCCTCAAAGGTTCCTGTCTGGTCATTCCATGTTCTTTCAGCTACACATCAAACCCACCCAAAGACCCACGTAGAGTTGTGTGGTATCAGTGGGTCTCTAGAGGTTATCCTTTAGTTTACGATCCTTTGCATGCAGACAATGTCATCGAGAAGTTCAGAGGAAAAACTGATTTATACGGAAGCTCAAGTAGGGATTGCAGTCTGCTGATCAAAAACCTGGAACCGTCCCACCATGGAGAAAAATTATATGCATGGATTGACCCTGAAAATGTAGGGTATCGCACCTACAAATTTTATGATGTCACTTCTACAATCCTTGTCAAAGGTATGGAAATACTTTTTTCTTTCTTTAACTCGTGATCTAGTTGTGAGAGTGTGTTGCCTAATTGTGACATTTCTGCTATTTGTAGCAAGTCCACAGCAGCCCAGAATCAACATTTTTGGAGGTGAAAAGACTGGTGACACCATCACAGTAGCATGTTCAACTTTCCACACGTGTCCATACAGCAAACCAAGCATCACTCTGAACGGTATAGAAGGATCTGATGAAATAGACAATGAGCATTTTAAAGACGGCCTGTGGAAAATCACTCTGACATGCACAGGTGTCATAAAGACAGAACATTCAACTATTGAGTGTTCAGTAACACATTATGGTGGAATAACAGTGACAGCTACAAAAAGATAAAAGTGCCAAATGTGAGTAAACACAAACATGAACTGCTTTGTGTGATGTTAGCTCTAAGTTCAGTTAAAATGCCACAGTTGGACCTATTACAAGATTTCAGTTCAATTTCAGGTGTTCATCATAACATATCGATTGAGCCTGAACTGGCAGATGTCACAGAGAGCGTCGCAAAGAACTTCACTTGTACTATCTACCATTCCTGCCAGAAAGAGAATCCAAACATCACATGGAACTATGAGAATGTGCAGGTCACAGAGTGGAACAAAACACTTTCTGGTTTAGAGCAGATCACCTATTCCAACATAACCTTTCTGGGTGCAAAAGAAGACCATGGGAAAAAATTGATATGTACTGCAAAATTTTCTGGAAGAGACATTATGGCATTTGTTGTCTTAAATGTGCAAAGTGAGTAATTTATTAGCATTTTGTCCCACCCATATATCATAATTTATATGGTTTTATACTGATTCTCTTGCGCTCCAAATCTTGTGAATCCAATCCAGAAAGAAGCATGTGCTTTGTTTTTTTCCCTGTATTTCATACTTACACCATTGCCTTGCCTTTCAGATCAGTTATGATATCAGTTTTAATATCAGTTGTGTGCTAAAAAATTATATATTTGTTTTACCCCTTTCCATCATGAGGCAGACCCAGTGCTCACTGGACTCAAGACTATTGGTCTTTACATCTTAACACCCTCACTTTTGTTCCTTCTGGCTTGTATACTTACTGTAGTCATCATTTACAAGAAGCGACAAAGGTAACTCTTTGTTTATGTTTCTTTAAGCCAGGTGTTCCCAAATTGAACTTCATTGTACATGAACTAAAATACTGATAAATTTGTTGTAAATGAAATGAGAAGATGATATTCAAAGACTTGTCTCTTTCTGTCTATTTCCGTTATTATAACTTATCCATTTATAACTTCATACTTCAACAAAAGCTAATTATATATTCTGAGAACAAAGTAGATGATGTCTAATACAAATTGCCATACCACTTACCATATTTGGCTGTGTAGATGTTCATTGGATGACATAAAACAAGCAATGCTTATCTAATTACAATATAATTGTTATGCATTTGCTGTCTTTGATGCTTGATTATGTGATCTTTAATTACCTATAATTTCATTTAAAAGTTATTTAAAAGATGTTGGACCTGTCAGGAATTAAACGCATTAAACTTGAGGTCAAATCACACAGGAAATAAAGTAGAAATTAAACAAAAGGTTAAAGGCGTTATTAAAACTTACAGCATCAGCTTCTTTTTCTTACACATAACATCTGTTCCCAGGTCAAAAGATGCAAGTACAGAGTCAGGAAAAAAGCCTTTCTCCAAACCTCGAATGCCATCACCAAAGAGGTACAGCAACTTTGAACCACATTAGGTCTCTAATAAGTGGATGTTCAGTCTTTTACATTTTTCAAAAGTGACAAATTATGCTTGGTATTTAAATGAAATAACAACAAAAATGTGTATTTTCCCCCATGCACCTCAGTGATCCAAAATCCCACTCAGTGAGTATATTGTTTATTTCTGCTATTAGTGTGTTACACTCTGGAAATAGATTCTTTGACAAATTCTTACTAAAATTACTGATGTCTGGCTTTGTACTTTCTTGAAATATTCCATAAGGATTATAATTATGAAGCTGATTACATCAACATGGATGAAGGCAATATCTATGGAAATGTCTGATGAAAAAGCTACACGTCAAAACCAAAATGGGTTTCACTATAACGTTTTTAAGAAGATCAACAATGTCAGACTTCATTAATAATAAAACATTTGTCATGCATGCATGTTATGTAGCATCAAGATATCATGCCTTCCAACACAATACGTAACATACTTTTATAATATATGCATTTATCTTTGGAATATATAATCCTTTAGGCAGGTTGGTTGAGCAAACAACATCTCTGAAGTATCACTCTGAATTATATATGTGACCCTGTGCCACAAAACCAGTCTTAAGTTGCACGGCTATATTGTAGCAATAGCCAAAAATACATTGTATGGGTCAAAAATCATTAGGATATTAAATAAAGAGCATGTTCCATGAAGATATTTTGTAAATTTCAATTATGTAAATTGTATTATTTTATTTATTTATTTATTGTAAATGGACAACATTAAAGGAGATTTTCAATATTTTGATTTTTTTGCACCCTCAGATTCCAAATTTTCAAATAGTTATATTTTGGCCAAATACTATCCTAAAGCTTATTTGTTCAATTTTTAGATGATGTATAAATCTCAATTTCAAAATAATTGACCCTATGCCTGGTTTTGTGGTCCAGAGTCACATTTGTAAATTGTTGATTGTTAAAAATGTCTCTACTACTTTTGTATATGACTACATGATTCAATTATATCATTGTGTCCAATTAAAGTTTCATATTAAATTATTTTATTTGTAAACAATTATTTGCTTCTCATATTATAACAAACTTGTAGTGTAATTCCTTCCTGAAATCACTGAGCCCAGGAGACTTTTTTTTTTCATTTACAGTTTTATGCAACCAGTCAAATGTTCTCAGCTTGGCAGTTCAGCAGTGGCAAATACAAATGTTTAATGAAAAAAATTACAAAGCAATGTTGTTGCATTTCACACAATGTAGTGAAAGTAAATGTTCACACAATTTTTTTGCAATTTTCCACTCAAGAATTGATCACACAAATATATGGTGCATTGATACATAATGAAATAGTATTTTCAAAACATTATTAATTATTTTTTATCAATAGTATATTAATGCAACAGCAACTCACTGCAAAACTAAAAAGTGAAGGTGTAGAAAGCACACTTATTGAATCATAATTTATATGATATTTTCACTTTCAAATAACATTATATAGACTAATATTATAACTATAATACAGATTAAGGATATAATACTTTGTTTTAATACTTAAATTGGAAACTCCTTGTGTTTATGTATTAATGGCTGAATATACTGTTCTGTCCTCGTCATCAGAGCTTGAACTGCTAAGGCAGCTCTTCTGCTTATGTTTGGGTTCTTTAACAGCAGACTTGGCAGAACAAGACACAGTGGTGTAATTCACTTCATCTTCTTCGCTGGTATCAGATTCCCAGTCCATATTTGTGCATGGAAGTTTTGGCACACACGCAGAAGAAACATTCTCATAATCTGGATTTTCTGATTGGGAATTCTAGGAAGAGGATGAAATAATAAAACAAATGTTCTCAATATACAGTTATATAAAAAGTGCTCCATACAATTTCTGGTTTATCCTTATTGTGAACACCTTATTGTGAGTGTGTTTGTTCTGTAGACATATGATAACACAAAACAACTATTCTGAATAGACTATAATTATGTAAACTATTTTTTGAGCGAGTACATCATAACTCATCCAAACCGTGTTTTTGTCTTACCCTGAATTACTACAGTAAGCCTATTATAAGTATTTTATATTTTAGGCCTGTCAGGGTGGATTTTGCGGGAAATTGCGTACATACGCACTTCACCTGTGCGTGTCTCGTCATATTCGTAAACGGAGAGAGGCAGCTCTTTCTACTCTGGCGCATATGGTGTGGGAGTAGCAAACAGCTGGAAGATTGTTGTCACAATGAGAGAGAAATATTGACCATGGACCGTGCAAAACGTAAAATCAACAGTTCTAAAATCAAAGGAACTCCAAACAGAGCAGAGTTTATAAGCAAAAAGGGAAAGCGACAGAGTCCGTAATAAAACCCGAATCAACATGGGCTTTTCTGGTGATGAGAACTCCCAAGATTTGAAAGGATTTAAAACCGACCAGAGATGGCTTCTTTCGTACTCAACAGGTAAGATGTTTTGTTTAATCCACAGATAATCATGTAGCTCTCTAATAGTAGCGTGTGTTTGTTATAATGTTAACTAGCCCACTGGAAAGAGTAATTTCATTATGGGTTCATTGTTGTAGTGCTGTGCTGGATTTCATTTTCAATGATGGATCGCGTAAATTATACACACAATATGTCACCAAATTAACAATTAACATCTTCTTTTTAAACGTCTTCAGCTATATAAATAGTCAACGCCATCTAAGCTGGTTATCTCTTGAGCATGTGTTTTGATTTGCGTTTCATTCACAGAGTTTCAGATCTGACAGCTTGTAAACGTCGTAAAAATAAAAAAACGTCATAAAGACATAAATGTTTCCAATTACTCGTAAGAATTTCACGCTGAGATGTCATCTTTTTAGATTTCCATGTGTGCATTGTTGCCGCAAACCACATTTTTTTCGTACAGAGTCGAAGCAGAACCAAAACAATATTCTTCCGCGAGTTGCATGCATTACTTGCATATTCTGAAGTCTTACCATTGTCTGTTTATTTTTTGACACCGTAGTATAGACTGCTGATCCTTCAGGTACTCTAAAATCAAAATGTAAAAAAAATTAAAAGCATAATTAGTGCATTTGTCATATCTTTAAATGCGCATTGAATTTATACTTTTTTCTGATTTCATAAAGTTCTAACTTACGTTTAACTTCTGATTTGAATATTCCTTATCTGTGTTACCTTTTTTCTGGCTCATTTTGCCCCTTGAAATCAAGAGTGACATAGTTTAGGGTAGATGTAGCTGCGTCATTGTCCATATATCCATTTTTTTGTTGTTTTGGGGACTGTCTTCTCTGTAACAAAAAAAAAAGACAACTTGCTAAGCATAAAAACGTGATACTGATGTTTCAAAAAAAGAAAAAAATTTTCTCACCTGTTTCATTTGTGGCAGTTTAATAGCAGCATACACCGTGTGGATATTAGATTTCGGCCTTGAGAGAAAAAAAGATGAATTAATTTCATTACAAATAGTGGATGTCTCCATCAGTTCTGCTGCTATTACCTTGGAATAGGGTCCTGTGCTCGAGTAGGGTCTTGGGAATTGGGTGTCAGACGTGATTGATTAACTCTTCCATAACCTGAATCAGGAATGCCCGCCACTGACAGATTCTCCTGGGTATTATTACGTGATCCCTAAGTGTTTAAATATTCCAAACAAAAAAGGATTTATCTCTTATTATTAAGCAAACAGATATATTTCATTGTTTAAAAAATACATATAAAGGTGATTTCAATATTATACTGTAAGTAGCTCAGTTCCAGAACAAACAGAAGTAAAATAACCAATAAAAGTAAGTTTGTCACTGTAGAAGAGCGTGACAGGAATACTGGAAAAAAGCACAAAGGATTATCTGCTCCACTTTGCTGATCTGATCTTGCCTTGATGATAGTCCTGTAAAATAACAAGAGCAATAATTGGAATAACTGATAACTCAACACCTGATAAGGCTATACTAATATGCAGATGAACTATTAAATGATACAAGCTAATTTAGTGGTATTTTCAACTTAACATCTAGAAAAAGAAAGAGGAATTCACCTGCGTATCAGAAAGACGGCCACACAAATAAGAATCAACAGTAGAATGATGGGTAAGATGATCTGGTAGAACACCGTAAGAGAGTTACCTAAATTAAGAGAGGTTTGGGAAGAGATCAAGAAATCATTTTTAAAACAACCCTGCATGACTTAATCTAACCCAAATTCATGAATTTACCCAGTTAACCACTTAAAGAAGTACAAATTGTTGAAGAAATTGGCTTTAATCATGCATTTACGATGTGCTCATGTATAATTTTACCTTTTTTTTTTACAAAAAAGGGGGGGGGGCCAGTATGAAATATTGACAGCTAGTGGTTGATATAAGTATTGCAGTACAATGTCAAAATATTAGAAAAAGGTGTTTTCCACCAACTGGCAACCTGGAGTGTTTACTGTGAATACTATTGAGTAAATTGGCAATAGGCAGGATCACATGCTTCAAAGTAGAATAACTGGCTGTAGCATTGTTTTTCAGAGAAACAAGTATGCGAACTTAGTATGTTTCCTAAAAATCGTTCAACAGACTATGGTATTTTTATGCTTTCATAAAGGTTTCATGGAATGATATGCAGAAAACCATCCTACACCCTGACAGATATCATTAAAATATTAGGTAGGCTAAATAAATTTCTTGGTTATCATGGTCACGCCAAAGAGGCAGTTGTAGAAAGAGGGTCATGTCTAAAGTCTGGCGGAAGAAGTTCTAGCTAAATGCAGCTAATATTTTATTCCAATTTGAGTAATTTTCTAAATACATATTTATGATGTGTTATTTCATACTCACTGCCAATAAATAACATGATGTTTTTGGATCGTGATTGTCCGATAGCATTGGCTGCTGTACAGTAATAGATTCCTGGGTTCTGAGGCTGAACAGTGAAGTTCTGATGATCTGACAGTGCGGTCGTGTTGTCCTCCTCTCTGTACCATTTGTAGACCGTGGCAGGAGGATATGCATCTGCACTGCAGGTCAGATAGACTGGAAACTCCCAATTCCACTGAGTTAATGTTGTCATGTTATGGACCATTTTTATGTTTGGAACATCTATAGAAAACAGGCAAAAGGACATGTATATATTCATAATATTTGGTAGATGGAAAGCATTGACTATTTGATTTATTTTTATACAACAACACATTTGGACAGTGTTATGTTAACCCAGCTATCATGACAAGGTCATTCATTAGACTACTTAAACTAATCACACAACATTGGTCAATCTTATATATGTCAGAAAAGTCAAATTCCAAAAATTAAGAAGCATTTTTTTTCACTAAAAATCAAGCATAGCGTTAGTTCTGGCAGGTCACGTTAGTCAAGCTCGCATCAGCTGACCTTCAGCTGATCCCCAACTACCTATGGGACTACGACACCTATCTAAGCATTCATATATAAGGTCCCTCGGTATTATCAGCAGTTTTCGCATTGCTCAATAGCTAATTACCCTCCTCCATCCCCAACTCCTCCTCTGTCAGTCGGGATTCAGCCTTCTGATTCTCCTTGAATCAGACTAATTCTAAAATGTGTAGATAAAATGATTGAACTTTAACAATATCTGCAATACATTTATGTTAGTTCTGTTCTGTTTACCCTGGGGGGTTATTGCTGCTCTCCCTGCTCTCATCCATGCTAGGCTGCATGGAGGCGCAGGGAGTTCTTGCCCAGAACAGAACCATACCGCCAATCCAAGCTGTATGCTAATTGTCAATCATCTTTGACGATAGTGGTCCTGACAGAAACTAAGGTGTGTCAAATAACTAGTAGAAATAAGTACTCACATTTCACCTTGATCTCAACTAATAGAGATTCTCTTTTTCCAATGGAATTTTGAGCAATACAGGCGTACTGACCAGAGTCAGAGATTTCCAGAGAAAGAAAGTGTAGTCTCTGTCCACGTTTCCGTTCAATTGTCTTTAACTGTCCATTGAAGCATTTCTTCCACTCATATGAGGACAGAGCAGGATTGGCACGAGCCTCACATGTAAGGGTCAGCTCACTCCCAAATGTTTGTTCTCCTTTAACACTTGCAGTCACATTTTTGGGTACGTCTATATACACATGATTTATAAGAAGATGAAACTCAAATTATTTAGGTGAAGTAATGCTCAAAGTCCTATTTATCAGTTTGGTCACTTTCAAGTAAAATTAAAGCATCTCACGTCTCTCAAAAGTCCTTGAAACTTTATTTAAATAATCAAAAACAAATTGATTATTACGTACGAAACACAATTAGCTCTTGTTTAGTTTCTTGTTTTCCCTCTTGACTTTCTGCGTTGCACTTGTACGTTCCTGCATCTGACTCGGTGACATTCAAGTAGACTGTCAACTTGTTTGCAGATGCAGTGTTGTTCCTTTGATTGTTCTGAATATATGTCAGATCATCCTGAGGTCCTGTCACTGTGAGGTGTGACACAGGAAAGCTTTGAACCGTGCAGATAATGGAGATCACTTCAAACTCTCTCACTTCCCTCTTCATGATCAAATTGAGATTAGATGGAGGATCTGCAGAGTTGAAAAGAAAAAGTGTCCAAATGACTTGGCTATTCGTGAAATCATTTACTTTGATTAGTTAAGGTATAGATTTTAGAGCAAAACAGACTTACAAAGCACATCAACTTTAATGGTGTGTGATCCTGTTCCAATAGTGTTGGTAACATCACATGTGTACCGCCCTGCATGTTGAATGGTCACATTCTCAATGTTTAACTGTCCAGTTTCCATTGATAACGGGACAGAAGACAGTCTAGGTGTGTGCTTCCATTTGTATGTGTGTGGCCGAGGGTCAGCATCAGCTGAGCATGTCAAAGTCAGTGGAGTGCCCACTTTTACAGAGGTTGTGCCCTCTATTTTGATGCTTCTTGGTGAATCTGTGAGAGACAAGAAAAATTAAAATTTTGAAAAGCATTGTCACAGTATACTATAATAAAATATTCATGATTTTTTTAGAAATATGTAGGCTAATTGTGACTAATTTATGTGAAGAGATTCATCATCTAACATGCTTTTGATAATTAGCATTTGAATTAGTTCATTTTGCATAAGCTTTCTAAATGACATGGAGTAATGCTAACTATCATAAATTTATTAGCTGACTAAGAGTTTGATTTCATATTTAGCAGATATTTAATTATAATCAATAACAAAAGCACTTTATTAGTTTGTTGGAGGTGCAGGTATATAAAGACGTGCTACAAATAATATACAGAAATACTCACACTTTACAGATACTTCGAGGTTATTTGATGTTGCTGTTTTTATCCCGTTATCAGCCTGGCAATGGTAAGATCCTCTGTCCTCTGCAGTAACTTTAGTGGTGATAA
Organism: Sinocyclocheilus anshuiensis; assembly: GCF_001515605.1. NCBI lineage: Eukaryota > Metazoa > Chordata > Actinopteri > Cypriniformes > Cyprinidae > Sinocyclocheilus > Sinocyclocheilus anshuiensis. The sequence goes on along the minus strand of NW_015555884.1, from coordinate 495,029 downwards.
ATGTCTCGCTAGTTTCATGCTGGGCTTGGGAATTTTTGTACCACATAAACTGATAGACTGCTGGGTTACCTCTCTGGACTAAACACTGGAGTGTCAGTTTATCTCCCTCTTTGAGATCATTAATGTTGACAGGAGGTTGCACTGTGACACCTTGTGGACCATCTGAAAAATGCAGTGCACAGGCACAAGAAATGCAAATTTATTACATTTTAAAGTAAAATTAAATTATTTGAACAGATGAAGTACTGAAGTTCAAAATCTTTATGACGTTCTTCAAAGGTATCTGTTTACCTAAAACATTATACTCACACTTCACATAAATTGTAATGATATTTGATTCCTTTGCTCCATGCTTGTTTTTAGCTTCACAGTAATATTCTCCACTGTCTTCTGGTTTCACATTAATTAGTGTCAAGTCAGACATTTGTTGATATTTTTCTATTTTCTCTTTTTTGAACCATGAGAAGCTGACATCAGGGCGACCTGTGCTGGTGCAGGAGAGAGTGACAGAATCTCCCTCCTCTACATTCTCAGAGCTCACTGTTGCCTTTGTCTCTTTAGGTGCATCTAGAGAAGAAAAGAGATGAAGTGGACAGCTGGAGTGAATAATGCTCAGTCAGTGACTGTGTACACTAAATATACAGTATTTGTTCATAAACACATGCTATACACACTCACGTTCCACAAACAGTGTGATATTCCTGATCTGGCAGCTGTCCTCACTCTTCGCTGGATGACAAGACAGAATCCTGTTGTCATCCTTCCATGTCACATTGAGCTTCAATTTGGTGACCTTTCTGCCTTCTTTTCCCTCTTCAGTCTCTATAATCGTATCAGTTGACAAGGAGGACATCCATTCTTGCTTTTGTCCTGATGTATGGACGAGCCACTCAGGATGAAAATCACAGGAGCCAAATGTGGAACAGCGAAGAGTAAATTCTTCTGACTCATTGAGTGGATTCTTCAGATCTGACGTTTCAATGTGCACCTTACAAGGATTGTCTGAAAACAATATGGAGCGAGAACAGGTGATCCAGAACCTTCACATTTTCTCCAACAAAGAAATATATTGAAATCTTGCAATTTCAAGTTCTGAGAAAAGAAGTCAGAATTGTGAGATATAAACTCACAGTTCTGAAAAGAAAAGCACAATTTCTGATAAATAAACTTGTAATGTTGTAACTGTGAGATAAGTCCAGAGTTGTAAGTTAAAAGCACAGTTGTTTATTTCCTGTTATTCTGTGACTAAATTTGACTTTCCCCCCCACTATTGCAAGTTTATATCACATAATTCAGACTTTTATTCTCAGAATTGCAAGTGTATATCTTGTAATTCTGAGTTTATATCTTGCAACTCAGAATTGTAAGAAAAAAGAGACAGATTTGTGAAATATAAACTCAGAAATCAAGAAAAAAGTCAGTTTGTGAGATAAAAAGTTACAATTTTACTATTCCATAGCAGAAATAAGCTTCCATAATTATCAAAACTATAATCAAAAAATGAAAATTAATCACCCTCGCCCTCATGTTGTTCAGTTATTTTTTAAATATATTTCTTAGTAAAAAAAAAAAGTTCCAAAAGTGACAAAAATCAAGGACTTTTGCACAATATACTTCTGAATATTCTCACTGATGATCACTCTGTCGTAGTTTTATTTGTGTGATTAAAAGATATGCTTATTCATATTTGGAGAATTGTGATTGATTATGAGACACACGAGAACCAGTAGCATCTTCATAAAGACTTAAAATATAGTGTCGGGTCATAGGAACTATTTTATTATTTGCTAAGTGTAATTTTTGGAGCCCCTGGTCACATTCAGTTTTATTTTTTTTTAAACAGCAGCATGGTCACCGCCAATGGCCTCATGGGCAGTGTGCCAACATATAGCGCCGTTGCGCTTTGTGCATATCGAGTTCGAGTCGTGGCTCGTGGACCTTTCCCGATCCCCCAACCCCTCCTCCCCTCTCTCTCTCCCTCTTCACCTCCTGTCTGAGTACTGTCCGATCATATTAAAGGCTAAAAGCCAATAAAATCTTGAAAAAAACAAAACAGCAGCATGAACTTTCTGAAAAACAGAATTTTTGCTCACCTTCAACTTTGAGAGACAGAGCTTTACTCATGAACCTTTTGTCTGAACCAATAAATCTAAAGTTGTAGTTCCCACTGTCTGTCTTTTGCAGATCGGTGATTCTTAAATCACATTTTATCCAGTCTTTTTGGTTTTCTTGTAACATTTTATCAGTGATGTATTCCACTCTGCTGGAGTAACCCGGAGACTGGGGACGTTCTTTCATGTTACTGTATACAATAGTCCCGTTAAACATCATGTCTTTGAGATAAATTTGATCTTTAAACCACAGCAGTGTATATGTCTTGTCCTTTGGTTTTTTGTAAGAACAGGGGATGGTCACAGATGACCCTTCATAAGTTGTTTCTGTTTTTTCAGGCACAATTATTAGGTCTTCATTTGAACTGATGCAGGAGCCCTCAAGAAGAACTGCAGGAAAAAACAACATCAGTGATACTTGTATGTATACCAATAAATTAGCACAATCATTTACAGAAATCAGCATTCAGTATATAATAGACAATACACACCAAACAGAAGTAGAGGAATCCCTTCAGGAACCATCATCCTGTCTGCTGCTAATGAAATAAAGACAGTTATATTATTCTGTTGAGCTCCAGTTTCTTCAGAGCAAGCTCTGACAGCACTTTTGGTGCTTGTCGTTGTGTGTGGGTGAATATGTGTATTTTTGTAGTCACAGATGTTGAGTTAGTCTGTTTCTCCTTCCTTTTTTTTTTTTTTTTGGTTCATCATTGCATGCTAAAAGTGTCATTTTGGCAAGATGATTAGTATGGCTGGGTTGAGTTATCTGAGATAATAGCGCGTTCATGGGTTGGTTTAAAAGGGGCTATGTGTCGATACTCGAAACGACGATCAGCAGTGCAGCGATTGGCTGGCGGCAAGACAGCAACGTAACGACATCATACAATTAAAAAAGACACCTGACGAAAAGCTTGAGAATGAAATGTGCCCTGTTTTAAATTTTTTTTTTTTTTACATTTTTTAATTTAATTTGTTACAGAATTGTATTCAACATGCAATTACAGTAGTGAACAAATCAGGCCTACTGCCCCATCAAGCGAAATCATTTATTGCTGTAATAACTGACACCTATTTTTTTTCCTTAAACAGTTACAGTCTTATATATTAGAACTTGCTGATGACACCCTTAATATTTCTCAAACAACATTTTCACACTATAATGATTCATTTCCATGCCAAAAATGTTTTGTTTGAAGAAGCACAGTGCTTGTCATGCATGAGCTTTACATTTTAACTGATTATGTTGGTAATCTGACAACTACCAAATGTGTTTTTACCACAGTAAAAAAAGGAAGAAAGATACAAATCTTTTACCTTGAAATGGAATCCGTTGTTCTCAATGGGTCTTAAAAATGTTCAAACCGAGAAATAAAAGGAGAACTTCACCCAAGTGTATTTCTAACTTGTTGTATTTGCATAGTTAAACTGACAGACATAAAAGAAATAGGCAAAAAGCACACATTCCTGGTAGAGATAAAGAGATATGTTAATTCTGCCATCTAAGCGTGAAGCTCACTTCCTGTGGCAGTGGTTAGTTCTGTCAAAACTAATCAGAAAATAAAACCCCCTCTAATGGAGGTGTATAACGTGCTGCTATCAGCAGACTAATGGTGCAGCTGGAAAAAGTAAACATGAGAGATGTGTTTATGACCATGTATAAGCGGATATACTGTAATCTAACAATTGAACGCAGGCCTACATATTATTTCTAAGATGATTTCTACTTTTAAGGAAATGGAAAGAACACTGTATTTTAAAAAAATTAATTAATGGTCAGACACCAATAAATAGTCCAGCATCAAAGAAATCTAAAGGTGATCTCTCATTAAAAAGCTTCAAGAGACCATCATCATAGCACACAACAAGAGAGACATTAAAAAAAAAAAACGATCGAAACATATTTAAACACCAGTGAAGAGATGAAATCATCCCACCTTTTCGAAATTGTGGACTTACAGGAGTGCAAAGGTGAATTAATATCCGAAGCTGCAGAACAGGCAAGTGCTGTAGCTCATTCGCAAAGCAGAATAGTTGAAGAAGAATGCTAAAATCAGAGGTGGTGTCTACAACTATACAGGGTTCGAGTGAAGGAAACCTGCTAAGGAGTGGTGTCTGAAATTGTGGATAAGATAAGCCAGTGTCCTGTCCAGTGAGGCCCGTTACCATTTTATTTGTTTATGTTGGGTGGAAGTGCAAAAACAATGATTTCCTTAAAGAACACAAACAACACTTCGGAGAAAATCTGACAGTTAGTTCTGAATAGCTTCTTGGATAGATGCCACCCAGAATGAACAGTGATTCTATTCTAGTGATCTTATACATCCATATTGACTGCTGTTGTAATTTACCATAAAGTCATTAGCCTCAAAGTTGCATTATACGGGGATATGGAAGCTGAATAATTTTGAATGTTGAAATTTTATGATATGAAATCCATTATAGAAAGATCGGTAGCATTTTTTTACAGTCCTTTTCCCCATGCACATACTATGTACTTATTATAGTAATTACAATAACTAGGTAATAACTAGGTACTAACCCATAACTCTAAACCTAACCGTGAAGTCTCTTAGGTAAGTACATTGTAAGAACATGTAAGTACACATACTGTAAAATAAAGTGCAACTGAAAGATCCATATCTTTGCAATTAGGATATCTGGTGAATATGAGGAACTTTGAAAAAAAAAAAAACTTCAGTAAGAACCATTAGTAATGATTTAAATCTAATGTGTTTAAAAAAAAATCATTTGAAGAACTTAAAGAAGGTGTTAATATATTAAATAATAAATCTCCAGGGAGTGATGGGTTGACTTCAGAGTTATATAAAACTTTTACTATGAGTTTATGAAGAATATTTTGTTACATTCTATTATCAATGAGAGAGCATGTTACTTTAATACAAAATCCCCCCAAAAGATTCTCTTCTGGTTGATAACTGGCACCCATCACATTATTAAATAACAACTAAAATATTTTGGCATCTGTTCGAGCAAAATATGGCCTTGATGATTTGATTGATGAGTGCCAGTCTGGGTTTATGAGGTTTGTCACATATCCAGTGTAAGATTAGTTCTGGATTTAATTGACTGTCATGATTTGGTTTTGGATCCTTCTCTTATTTTGTTTTTAGACTTCCAAAAACCTTCGATACCATTAGTGATAATTTTGTTTGTAAATGATGGGATTCAGCTTAGATGCAATTAGTTATTTGGTGGTTAAAATGTCCTTAAATTCAAATGCAGTCCTTATAGAAATTAATTTAAATCAATTTAGGTGTATGTGTCACGAATCCGCTCTATAAACTTCCGTTCACTCACCACCAGAGGTCACCTGCTCTCCACATGGACTCTCACACTACACAGACTGTTACACATCACCCTGGACTACATTTCCCATGCTCCATTGCACTAATCACAAGCTCACCTGAAACCAGTCACACACAGCTGCTACCAATAACACACACTATATAAATCAGTCTCACACCACCATTCAACGCCGAGTATTGTTTAGCGCATATCTCTCTCATAGCGATAGCTACTTTACGGAGCCATTCCAAGTTTCTTAATCTAGTATAGCCCGTGTCTTTATCCTTGCCTGTTATCTCGTTTTGTCTGATCTCTGCCTCCCCTGAAGTTTATAGCTTGTTTTGGAATTACCCTTTGCCTTGCTGTTTCGGACTGTGTTTGCACCTTGCCTGGACTCTAGCTAGTGTTATTGGATAACCCCTCGTGTCAAGCCCTCTGGATATTGTTAGCCGCTGCTTGACCACGCCCTTTTTGGATTACTCTTCAGTCTTGCCCTTAATATACCTGTTTGCCATTGTCTGACCCATGCCTGTTTCATGACCACACCCTTTAATAAAGCCTTGCAGATGGATCCGCACGTCTCACGTCTCGTTCGCCCCGTAACAGGTAT
>NW_015555884.1:462142-487471 GCF_001515605.1 Sinocyclocheilus anshuiensis | reverse complement strand
AATTTACTTTTTTGTCAGTGTGTAACACCTTTTGACTAAATTACAGCTAGAATACTAGATGATCTACCTCCTGAAGATATCTGTGAAGAGCAGAGATTCAAGACCCAAAACAAGACACGTAATCATTCTCAGGCCAATAGCAAACTTTATGGCAGCCTGAGGTGGTTCACAGAAGTCATACTTTTGTATGGGTTTTATGCCTCCCAACTCTGAATTTGGCAGCTGCTGCAAAACCCGACATTGAAAAGAAGTCTCGAGATGCCACAATCTCAGTAGCAGCTCTCAAGGGACTTTGCTCAACAAGCTGTGACAGCTAGAGGTGCAGAGAATGTTGCAGTCTGAAAGGAAGGCTGATTTCAGTGAAGAGGCTACCGAGACGGGCAAATAAACAGTTATGCAGGCTGAGTGTGAGGCAAGAAGAGAATAATGTCTGGTGAAGGATACTGTCGGCCCGCATCACTCATGCCGGAAGATAAGGTTCAAAGCCCTGCTATCAGAATGCTGAGAGTAAAAACAGCCCGTAACCTCTCCACACGCTCTCCAGAGGAGACTCCATCAGACACACTGCTTTTGTAGAGAGAGCAGACATTTGAATTGCAATTCAAATGTGAATGTTGGGGAGTACAGTTAGAATTAAAAACAAGAAATTCACATGACAATAGAAAAGCTTTTAACTAGCTCAATTTGTCAAGACTGAATGTTGGTATCACAAAAGTTGTTTAATAGTTTTGAAAAAAAGATAAAAAATTAAAAGCCTTGAAGTTTGAAGATTTATAGGCCAGATGTTTAAAATAAAAATATAACACTTTATTTCATCATATTTCATTACCTTTTGTGTACCAGAGTGAAAGAACATATAAATTCCCACACATGCATTACATGTGTCACGAATCCTGTCCATGAACTTCCGTCTGCTTGCCACCAGAGGTCGCCCTCCCATTATAGTGACGTTCATACCACACAGACTGTTACATATCACCCTGGACTACATTTCCCATGCTCCATTGCACTAATCACAAGCTCACCTGAAACCAGTCACACACAGCTGCTACCAATAACACACACTATATAAATCAGTCTCACACCACCATTCAACGCCGAGTATTGTTTAGCGCATATCTCTCTCATAGCGATAGCTACTTTACGGAGCCATTCCAAGTTTCTTAATCTAGTATAGCCCGTGTCTTTATCCTTGCCTGTTATCTCGTTTTGTCTGATCTCTGCCTCCCCTGAAGTTTATAGCTTGTTTTGGAATTACCCTTTGCCTTGCTGTTTCGGACTGTGTTTGCACCTTGCCTGGACTCTAGCTATTCTTGTGGATTCCCCGTTTGCCTTGCCCTCAGGATTATGTTCGCCGGCGATCGACCACACCCATTTACTGGACTACTCTTTTGTCTTGCCCTCAAAATATCTGTTTGCCATTGTTTGACCCATGCCTGTTATGACCACGTATCTGTCTAATAAAAGCCTGCAGGTGGATCCGCACGTCTCATGTCTCGTTCGTTACAGTATGATTTCAAAGAAATTAGATACTTGGCTGGCAGCAGAGTTGCATTTTATTGGTTCATTGTCCTAATGGATTGTCCCAAATAATTATTTTGTTCTCACTGGATAAATTATTATATAATACTGTATTTAAAAAAATCAAGAAAATCAAAAAGGAGGTCCTAAGAAATAATATTAATGATGGGGGTTTTGGAATGATTGAATTTACTCTATTCAACCAAGTTTTCAAAGTAAATTGTTTAAAACCAGACATTTTAAAAAAGCTGCCAAAGTGAAACAATTATAGATACAACAACAAGGGGTCACGCTTATTTCTATTTTTGTCAGTAGTCACCACAAGTGCAGAACACAGAAATAGAAGAATGACAGTGCATGAAACACAGAAGAGTGTAGAATGAGTGCATGAAACACAGAAGAGTGTAGAATGACAGTGCATGAAACACAGAAGAGTGTAGAATGACAGTGCATGAAACCAATCCCAAAAATGTGCAGTACATCGACTGTTGCTCTGTTCGATGCAGATTAGATTCAAATCAGTATTGTGATGATAAAGCTCTGAAAATAAAGTATTCTTGCTAGAACTAATGTGACCTTAATTCTTACCTTTTTGTACAGTCAGTAGTTAGTTTGTGGTTAAACCGAAGGGAAGAAACACATACAAATGTATTGTGGCCTGTGTCTTTGTATTTCCTGTGTGCTTACTGTAATTCACATGTACAGGTTTGGTGTTGTGAACTGGTAAATTGAACTTTTGACTACTTTGTAAAAAGCTGTGCAGTATGCAAAGGAAATTAAAGGTTAAATTAAATCCATGTGGTCATGACCATGTAAGATATTGAAAGAGAACAAGAAAAGGAAACAGAACTGATCTTTAATAGTTTTTTTTTTAAATAGCAGAAGTGTACCATTGCCCTTAAAGTAAGTCTAAACAACATTCTCATGCAAATCAACTCTATACAGACTTTTTTATGCACATACAGAGATGAAAACGTGTAACCTTTTGGCAATAATATACATTTTGAATCCAAAAAAATATTTTTATTGCACGGTACACTATTACTATATATTATATTTGTATTGGTTTAATTAATTTTAACAATGAGATAAAATTATGTGATAATAATAACATTATTATTATTATTATTATTAGTAGTAGTAGTAGTAGTAGTATTATTCAATTCAATTCACTTCAAAGTAGTATTATTGTATGGTCATACTGAAAGGGTTCCATAAAAACAATAAAAAAATGTAGACCTTAAAAAAAAAGTCTTGCTAAAATCGACGGTAAATCCATATTTTAAGCTGTTATTAAAAAAAAAAAAAATGAGACGACATGAATTTGCATCCCTTATGAGCATTTATGATATGCCATTAAAAATGAACTGCACTGAAATCTAATTTTAAAGGGATATTAATCAACTGAATAATGAAAATGAAGTGTTATTCTTTTTAAATTAATATATTGCTGATAGTTTAAATGCTATAGCTATAGTCCATTTCGGTATCAGTCCAAATGGATTGTAAAATGATGTAAGTTTGTGTAATGAGTACTGCTCAATCTACTGTCCCTCTCCTGTTACCATAGCAACCACCTTCTCTGCATCAGCACCCATATCGTCAATAGCAGTGTTGAGTGCCTGCAGCATAACGATGAAAGATCGGCTGATGGATCTGGCATGTCTCGGCATGGCGAGTTCCACAAGTCTGGTGGTTGCAGTGCTGGTGTCTTTCTCGGCTTCCGCGAGTCGTCTTTTAACTTCACTCTTGCTGACCTCCACAGAGAGAGCGCATGTCCGCAGGGCCTTCAGCCTGGCTGGGTCGAGACCCCGCTGCCTCGCCAGTCGCTCAAGAGACTCATCGTCCAGGCAAAGTGAGATCTGAGCCTTGGTCAGAATCCGTACGCCCACAGTAGCATCTACCATGGAGGCCACGAAAGGTATGGGAATGGCAGAAACGCCACCGGATAATGAGGCGGCAGCCCACGCCAGTGCCTTGAAGGCATCTTTCTTCTGAGTGACCAAGGAGTTGGAGAATGTAGGAAGTGCTAGAAGAAGAGCATGCGCCCTGATCTCTGGAAGGTCACCTCGCATGACCTCTAAAAACTTTAGAAAGTCCAGTTTCTCCAAAGCTGAAGGTTGTACCAGAAACACCTTTGGCAGAGGAACACCTTCTGCCTTGAGCACTTCTAAGCTTGCTGTCTTCTTCGCCTCCAGTGTTTTCTCTGTATCCTTCATGGATGATAGTAAGATGAAGTAAACTGTCTCTTTCTGCAGCGACCTAACTTCCCTCCACAATGCCACACTGTTAACACTAGGCTTCTCTGTGAATGCGATAATGATGGAGTTGTATCTCATAACTTTGAATCGCTCTATATAATCCTCAGCCTCAAAAGATGTATCGCAAGAGATGGATGGCAGATCCCAGAGGCGAAAGTCAGGATGCTTTGGGTTGGGGAATATGGCTAGTTCCTCTGGGGCAGCAGATGATGGAGAGGGGGCTGCTCCTTCATCTTCTTGGCTCAGACCTCGAAGGGAGTTGATGAAAGTGGCTTTTTCTGCATTTCTGTCCCCAATGATTGCAATGTTGATTCTGCTGATCAGCATGTCCTCCAATGCATCTCTTATATCCGAAATGTTGTTCTTCTCTATGGATTCCTTTAGAGTTTCCAGCAGGTTAAGACTCCTCAACACATCAGCCATGTCTGGTAGGTGATAACTAATCTACAAATACAAAGACGCATCTTTTACAGTGTTTGAAAGCAGTATTGGGGACTGTAAGAATTTATACTTTTATTCAGCAAAGATGCATTAAATTTATCAAACGTGACAGTAAAGACATTTATAATCTTACAAAAGTTTCCATTTCTAGATAAATGCTGTTCTTTTGAACGTAATATTCATCAAAAATCTTGAAGACAAAACATTTATCACCGTTTTCAACATTGATAATAACAAGAAATGTTTCTTGAGTAGCAAATCAGCCATATTAGAATAATTTCTGAAGGATCATGTGATGGACACTGCTGCAAACTCAGCATTGCATCACAGAAATAAATTACATTTTAAAAATATTTTCAAATAGAAAATAGTTACTTTTAATTGCAATAATATTACATTGTTTTACTATATATTTGATCAAATAAATATTAGAAACATAAAATACTTTTTTCAAAAACATTAACAAAAATTACAGACCCCTAACTTTTAAATTGTACTGTAGCTTTTTTTTTTTTTTGGAAATAATTAATAAAGTATCAAATTATTTTTTTTTATTTTTAATTCTATTTCAAATAATAAAACATCACAATTTTTACTATGTAAATAATAAAATATAAATTATGAAAATATTTTACTATTTTTTAAATTTTTCTTTGGTTTTTTTTTTTTTTTTTTTTTTTTTTTTTGGAAATAATTAATAAAGTATCAAATTATTTTTTTTTATTTTTAATTCTATTTCAAATAATAAAACCACAATTTTTACTATGTAAATAATAAAATATAAATTATGAAAATATTTTACTATTTTATTTAATGTATTTTCACATTTTAAAACAGACAAACATGCATTTTATTCAAAATAAATGTAATTTATTTACTGACAAATATAAAATCTAACTATACAAGTAGAGCTGTATTTTTGCAGGATCATGATAGTTGCATTTAAACATTATATTGGGCAGTCAAATACATGTTTTGAGCAAGAAATATATTTTGAATTTCAAAACCGACATGCCAAGCATAGTACTATTAGCAAACTGAAGGTGAGAATAAGTCACTTACACATTTCTTTCCATAAATAGTAACAATGAACCTTAAATTGATACTATAAAGAATAATGAGTAGATAATATATACTATATCAATAATGAGTAGATAATAAGAACTTTGATGAGGTTTTCACTACATCCATCCTATCACGTACCTTCTCTCAGATCATACAGGATGACAGCCAGTGTGGTGGACCACAGAAAAAATGGTTGAAAATATCAAACCACACAAGACAACCGAGATACTGACACTCTCACAGGCTATTTAAGGATTCCCTGTAGTGTGTGGAACATTCTAATCCTGTTATCTAAGACCTAATCCTGCTCATGCACACGTCATCCCAGAAAAGCAAGGAGCAGGTGAGATGATTTGCAATTGTTGAGGAATCAGCATGTATCAAAACATACACACCTTTTAGACAAATCTAAAGAATTTGAATTACTTTTCAGTGTTAGACCAGCAATATTCCCTCAAATGGAGTAAGTCTGAACATACAATGTAATTTTGTACAATGTTGTTGATCTGTTAAAAGTTTGTGGGTTCCCAGCATGCATTGCAGCATGTTAGACATTTACTGTTTCAGTCCTGTTACTTTTTTTCTTTGCTTTTTGCTGACTTTATTCATGCTATTGGTGTTGCTTGTGTCTTCACAATTAGTTATTTGTTGTGCGACAATGCTAATCCTTTTCGCCATTATTCAGGTTTTGTGGATTAAGCGTTATGGCCTATGTGTGACTCTGTGAAATTATTGCAACACATCTTTGCTTTGCAAGCTGTCAATTGCAAAAGTGCCGGCAAGTGCCGTTTGAAAGAAGAATCAGAAACTATCCTTGATTGCCAAATCGCCGAAGCCCTATACTGTATGCTGACAAATAACAACTCCATATAACAATAAACCATTTAAATGCTGAATTATTTATGAATCTGACACTTTTGTACCAATAAAAGCAATGAAGCTGAAGGTAACTATCAGAAACTTTATTTAAGTTATTAAATTAATTTGCAACAGTTTCAGAAAGCTCAGAAACGTCCTTAAATGCATATTAAAAGCCTAATACAAACAAAAAATAACTTGGAAAAAATGGGAAATGAATGTTTTCACACAATTAAAAAAAAAAAACAGATGTTGGAGAATAATCTAATGAAATTTCATATGTTGCAAGCACAAACTATTAATGCTAGACACATAAAAGCTCAAAAATAATACATTCTATGCTTCTTAAGCATCTGAACTCAATATGTAAAAATGATCTTATAAATTGTAATATTGTTGGGTGTAGTTCCTTAACTTTTCAGCTCCTGTGAGTTAGAATAAAGTTCCTCCTCTCCCTCCATCTGGTCTTGTGTTTCAATCTGGTCATCCTGAAGGACTGTCCTTTCCTTCCCATCTCCTCTCTTGTCCCTCTTGATCTCAGCGTAGTCTGTGTCAGTAGGTTCCTTCTCTCCCTCCTCAGGCGCTCTGTCCTTTAGAAGGGAGTAGTCGATGCTGGCGTAGTCGACCTCTTTTGCATCCATCCCGACTGCTTCGTCCACCTCTGCTCCATCTGTAGGTCCAGCCATGTTTGGGTTCTCACCATTAAGCTGTCCACGAAGAGGTGTTTCCTCATTGGTTCCAGTCTGAGCTACATCTGTCTGCACCATCTGATACATACAAAACACATCTTTATTCTTTTGACATTCATTTATGGCAGGGAAGTCATTAGAAGATTCTGTCAAAACCTGTGCAATATTTGGATATTCTGTGTTGTAAACTTTAAACTTATACTATACTATATACACATATTGGTTCCAATGTTCATATTCATTCATGGATATTGGTTCTGTCTTACCTCCAAATTGACTTCAGCGTCCGGATTTGCAGTTGGCACTTTGTGTTTTTTGCCTCTGTTAAGAAAAGATTTTCTGCTGATGAGACTTGAGACATAAAGCAAACATATAAACGCTATAAAATATTAGGACAAATGTGGTTTGGTGAACTTTTAGGCACCTTTTAGGAGAAGGAAGTAAATGATATGCCTACCTGTGGCAAGACACCCAACAACATAAAACAACTGAGAAGATGAGAGCCGAACACACCATTCCCGCCACGAATGTGAGTATCTTTGACATGTCCAAATTCTTCAAGAAATCTTCTATACCTTGAATTTACACAGAATTGTTAGTAATATCTATAAAAGTATATAAAGAAAATACCTATTGTTCAGAGTTGGGAGTATTAGATTTGGCCAAGTAGGACTTGTTCCTGGAATCTTCTGTTTGTCCTGGAACAACATTTAATCCAATATCTAACCGTAAATTGCCTCTAAAATCAGAGAAAAATTATAGTTTAATAAGAATTTTGTTCAGTCCTTAATCCCAGCCCTAATCCTAAACCTAACCATTACCCTAAATCTGATTGGTTGAGAGCAGTGTTGTTCTGCAACAATGTCAAACAAGAAAATGTCCTAAATGGCTAAATCATAATCACCCTGAAATAAACATGCAGTTTCTGCAGTATGTAAATGCTCAGTACTACCTGTAGTATTGCTGGTGTCATTCAGTGGCATGTTTTCACTTCCAGGACTGAAGGACTCGTTCACTTTCGATTCATTTGTATCACCTGGTATGTGATGAATATGATTTTATAATCAGTAAAGACATATTTTGACTTTAGGTATGTCTCCTGCAAACACTGCAGTGAACTTCTCCTGATGTTTGAAGGGTCTATGTGTCGCAATTCAGTATTTCTACAGTTGCTGACACATTTCGTAATTTGTGATGTTGTAAAACTGTGACATTGCTAGGTTATCAATGGAATGTGGTTCTACTTACGAATGACAATGACAGTGATGGATGCATTCAGTATCTTGTTTCTATATGTCGTCATACAGCCGTAAACCCCAGCATGCTCCTTTCTCACATTGGTTATCGTGAAAGATTCAGCAGATGTTTGGTTCATGACCATATCTGTGGTTCCATTGAAACTCCATACATGATCAGATGATGGTGGGTGACTCTCAACAGAGCAGTTCAGGCTGAGAGTGTCACCTTCCATCACTTTGCCATTACCCAGAATTCGAAGAGTCTTTACATCTGAAAATGAGAAACTGCATTAGTTTTGACAGCACATTCACTTGTATGCAAGAAATAAATATTTTTAATTCTACATTCTGATCATCACAGAACATCCAAATAGTAGAAGATGAAAGAAACTTGTTCTCAACAGTAATAGCTGTGCTCTTCTGAACTGACCCAGCAGGCACACAACGTCATAAGACGTTGATATTTGGTTACATTTCGGTTGCGATGTCCGGTGACCAAAATTCAATGTAAATTCAACGTCTAATGTCAATGTTAAATTGATGTCCAATACCGACATCAGCTGACGTTGATATTTTGTTGTTTTTAGGTTGTGTAACCAAAATCCAATGTTAAGTCAATGTCAAATTGATGTCAAATATTGACCCGATTTTCATTTTCAACCAAAATGCAACGTCTGTCTGACGCCATGTCCAATGTCAACCTGACGTTACATATACGTTCGGTGCCTGCTGGGGAACATTTTGTTGTATTTCTGTATTTTAATGTAATGGTCTAGGGGCAGTTATAGTTAAAATATTAATTTATTAATTAAGATTTGTAAACTCACACATGACTTCAAGGGTCCCACTTGTACTGATGTTTTTGCTTCCGTAGCTCACGTCACATCCTACAGTGGTGTTGTGCAGGTCAGAGGTTGGAGTTAAGGTCAAATTTGAGAGGTAAAGGATTTTGGAGGTGGTCAGTGTGATGATTTTGTCCTTTAGATCAATGATGTTTCCCTCTCTTGTCTTGATCCACCATGTTATTTCAGGAGGAGTTTCAGGACAAGGAAAAGGAGCTGAACATGTCAGATTGGCCTCCTCTCCTTCACTGAGAAGAGGAACGTACATTATAGGCTCATCTGCAAATAGAGGTACACAACAAAAGTTAGACATTTACCACAGTCTAAATGAATTTTTTTTAGTACAGATTCAGATCATACAAATTAAATGCAAATTGTATTGAGATTAAAAGAATGGTGTGGTTAATCTTGCACATTCATGTGTTAAAGTTTCTTAATTTAAATGTTTTTTTTTATTATTATGAAATCATAAAACTTCAGAAGTGTGAGCTGAATATTTCTATGAAACAGTAGAGAACTGAAAGAGAACATCAAATTAGAGAAAAAAAGCAGGATATTTTAAACTGTGCTAAACCCAAGTAAGTAATTACCTTGAATGATGAGTTTGACTGTGGGTTTATATGTGTTTAGCTGTGAATGTGACCCCTCCACTCTGAATGCATATTCATTTTTATCTTCTGCCTTTATGTTTTTCATGATGATGCTACAGCTGTTTTTGGTCAGGTCAGGATCAAGCATCTTAATCTGTCCAGTTTCAGTTTCTTTCTCTCCAAATTTGTTTTCAATATTTTTACTCACTTTCGCCTTGAAGATTTCATCCTTACATTGACCGTTTTTACACACATACCACGCAACGTTATTAATAGGTTTTGCTTTATTTGGGTAAGTGAAGGTACATGAAATGAGAGCACATAATTCTGGAACTGCAGTAACTTCTGGCGGATCAAAGATGATGCTCCAGTCCTTTTTTTGGCCTTGAATACAATAAAAGAATATGATCAAAAACCTGGACATGAGAAACCTCAAATCTTAAAACAGTAATTCCCTGTCCATGCTCAGTATGCAGATTTGTGTGTTTAAAGCTACATAAACTTTCAATACAAAGTGTATAAGATGTACATACAAGTGTTTCAAATATAGATTTCATAGTTAAGTGGTATGGATGGAAAAAAATATTTTTGTTTTTAAACATTTAACACAAATATTTAAACTTAAATATATCTGTAAAACATGCAATACATACCTTTACACAAAATATTTAATGCTAACATAGAAAGGATTGTGCAACTTGAAATGATCTGCATTTTATATGTGTATTCCACAAATCTGCACGGAAAAAGAACATTGAACATTTTTCAGAAAAAGAACATTTTTACACAAACTGTGCAATTTCAAATATATTCAAAATATATATACTTGTTCTAAATATTTTTTTGTCAAATGTACAGTATATAAAAATACTTTGGCAGTACATATATTAAAATGTGTCATGTCAATAAAACAAACTAAATTTCAAATTATATTTAAAAGATAAAACATTAAAAGTGACCTTACCACTTTAAGTCAAACCATTCACAGTGTTCTCTTAAGCTTTTTAGAACTGCAGAAGCAGCTCACAAATAGGCCTGTGTACAAGATGCATCCTTCCTCTTTTAGAGAACTTCCTCATTCTATGGAAATGCACAAATGGGCGATTGTTGTACATGGCCGTAGTTTGATACAAATGTATCGTCGTTAGCAAGAGATATCAGGATGAGTTTTTTGAAAGAGATCAAATCAGTGAAAATAGTATTGTGGGTAAGATGCTTTTCACTTTGCAAAGACGTTAGTTAGAATTTATTAACAAAGACTTAACTCTTAAAAGGGAGGATATTGACATGCACAGACAGAAAAAGAGATCCACTGCTGACATACTTCAGCTGAGAGTGCAAAGGATAAAATGAAGATTAAGCTCCAGGAGACATGGAGAAAAATGACCGCAAACAACAAAGCTCCACAACATCTGTCATCAGTGTTTTAATGCTTCTGTTTCAGGCATTTTGATCAGAGGAGAGGACAGGATTTGCTTAGCTTATAATAAATAATATACATTTACTCACAATTATTTATGTCTGTAAACAGCAAAGAAGATTTCAATTGTTCAATCACAAAGCATGCAGGCTAAATTGCTTTAACATACACTCTAAAAAATGCTGGGTTAAATACAACCCAGTGCTGGGTAAAATAGGGACAAACCCTGCAATTGGGTTGTTTTGACCCAGCGGTTGGGTTACTACCCAGAAGGTTGGGTTAAACATTTAACCCAACCGCTGGGTCAAAACAGCCCAATTGCTGGGTTTGTCCTTATTTTACCCAGCACTGGGTTGTATTTAACCCAGCATTTTTTAGAGTGTACGTTATGTATATATAACGGCTTTTTGGAATACTTTTTGAAATAATGTGCTCAAGTTCTGCATTTTGACCTCTAATATATTGTGTCACGCCATAGTCTCTTCTTTCTCACATAAAATAATTTGAATTCAATATATTTTGTCCATTTTTTTAACAGTACTAAGGTATACTATAATAGTGTATATTTTAGGGGTAATGTATATATAGCTGATTGTTATCACAAAATAAACCTCTCCTAATCATTCTGTCTGGGTTTGTTTTGCGATAATGACCAACTGGTTGTACGCCATCCTTTAAAATCAGTTATATCCTTTCAGTTGTGTCCTTATTTCATGTCATATGGCTTTCCCCATTATGAGCAGGCTCATGAAGAAAACCATAATGAAAAACAGCCACATGAAGAATCGGTCCAGAACCTTAGCGACCTTTTTTCACTCTCCCGTTCTTCTCGCCGTCGCTCTTTGATCGCGGTAACAGTTTGCGACATACTCGATATTCCTCATGAGATGCTGCTGCTCACACTTGCACTGCACTTTGAGCCCACCATCATGATCTCTGCATCCTTCTTCTCCTCTTCCTGTGGCTTTTCCTGCCTCTGCCGCCCCATCACCACAATCCATGCTCATGAACGCTCCCTCCTTCCACACGCCATAGCGACAGGTGGGATGTTTTCCCAGTGAGCACGCCGGACCCATGATCTGAGGCATGTCTTCTGGAAGCTTTGAAGACATAGCATCCTGACTTCGCTCAAATTTGAACACAAAGTCATTTTTCCCAGCTTGGCTGTTCATGTTGCAGTCGGAGTCGGGCGGTTGGCTGAGGGTCTAGTGTCTCTGGCTGTGCGGTCATGCAGTTCTCGCCAACTTCGTAGACAAAGCAAATCCTGGCCAGATACTGCAGGATGAATTTCTTGGCCCAGTTTGGGACGGGTTTGTGATGTATGTGATGTATGTTCATAATAAAGATGGTGAGAGCAGTGGATGCAGTGGTCATGGTCATCGTGGCTATGTAATACTTTCCTGTAGAACGTAAGGGAACATTTAGAAACGTTTAGTGTCAATGATATTGCCAGTAAATGATTACATTAGACTGACATGTTCAGAATGTCAATTAATGTTGAATGCTATTATGTTTCTTAACAGTTACATTAATGATCATTTTAGTAGATTTAGAGAATAAATATTCAACAAGACAAATCAATTCTATTGCAAAATGATGAGATTATTTAAAAAATAATTAGCGTGTCACGGCGTCATTAAGTAAGTATTGCTGGTAAAAAACTGTCAGTCAGAATAGTTTAGCACGGTATTCTGACTAATAAACGTGTGAGAACCTTTAACAGAACCGAAGTTCATTCGTTTCCGGTGTTTACAAAATAAAACTGGTTCTGAAAAAGAAGCTTCTCTCAGTGCTAGCGGTGTTGGAGGATTTACCGAAACTTGCCAAGCTAGTGTGAAAGCTTCTCAGAAGTGTACAGTAATTATCGTCAAGCTAAAAATAGTTAGCAATAGTAGGACCTACTAACAGAAAGTAAGAAACACAAAGCTACTTATAGGGGCAATAAATACTTAAATATGTAGAAACTACATAAGAGCCACATAAGTGACACAAAACTAAATATTAAGCTAAATGTTTAGAAAAAGACCTAAAATGCCCAGGCTGAATTTTAAATAGCATATGCTCACTGTTTATGTTATATAGTTTATGCCTTTATATTAAAACTTTGTATTTATACAAATTTTACCATGTTACAGCAGTTATGATTCACCTATAAGGGGTACATTCTCTGAAGGAGGCATGATCTCAGCGAGGGCTGCACGATTATGACAAAAATCATAATTGTCTATTATTGCCTTGAAATTGTAATTGCGATTATTAATTACGATTATCACAATTTACATTGAATGATGTTTATACCATTGTTTGATGCAACTGCATGCCGTATTTTTATATGAAAATAAACAAGCTGAAAACACTCTAATTGAAAAACTTGTAGTGCTTTTCTATAGTAATTAAGCCTCAAATGTCAACTATACATCGGATTGGTTTCTTCTTTAAATGATAAAAAAAATCAAAATATAAACGGTATTATAGTGTTATACTAAAACTAAAATTAAAACAATGGAAAAACCCTTAAGATAACATGTAGAAAGAAAAAAAAAAAAGCATCTTAAGCGCACAGAATAACATAAGTGGACTTTGAACGATTAATTGAACGATCCAGTAAATTATACTTTTGACTAAACATTAGACTGTGTAATATGAATTTGCTTAGAATATTAAGAAGGTTTGAGTCCTATTACTGGCTAAAAACCTGCAAAAAATCAAACAAATATGAAGAGAAACTAACAACAGCACAGTGGCAGATTGATATGTAAGAAAGAAGAATGCATTACCTGGTACAAACATCAAGCAGAAGGGGAAAAAAAGGGCAAAATATTGCACATTCTTGGCAGACATCTCACAGTTTTCTTCATTGCAGCTCTGCTATCAGGCATAAAGTGACAGGTGATATTCGATTCATTGAAGGTCTAGTCTTTCAACTTCAGATGACAGCTGCTGTATGAAAGTCAATAAAACACAGAGACACTAAACCGTTTAATCCTCCAAACAGAGCACATGTGTAATCCAGCCTCTGTGCCTCACTGTATTTGACATCGCATTATATATGTTAAACAAAATATATGTCCATGTTTTGCTGCCATTGAGTACACATGTATTTATTATTATTTAATATCATTTATTAATAAAAAAAAAAAACATTTCGTAAATGTTAAATAGTTCATAATCTATTTAACAATGTAATTAATAATGTTAATACATATCACTGACAATATTATGTCCGTCCATATATAGGCCTATAAAGCTACGGTACTGTTAAAAGTTTTAGACACTTGTATAAAAATGCTGTAAATTGAGGATGCTGTCAAAAAAAAGACATACATAGATTTTCCTTATCAATAAACTTCTATTAACTAAATTATATTAAAATAAGTGATTAATTTATATAGCTATTTATATAAAACAGATTGTTTCAAAGCAGCTTCAGAGAAATAAACAGGAAAATAAGTGTTGCAAAATTTATTATGAAATTATTATGAAAAATAAACAAATACATAATCATTGCTTCACACCCCTGGCAATAGTTTCTTCAAATATTTCATTCAATTGCAAATTTATTGACCATCAGCTGACCTCACAGCGGTTTGCTAATTTCACCATTATTTTGATTTTGATTTGATTTTGATTTTTTCTGAATAAAACCAGCAGCTCTTTATCATGTACAGGTGCATCTCAATAAATTAGAATGTCGTGGAAAAGTTAGAATATTTGAGTTGAATTACTGAAATAAATTAACTTTTCCATGACATTCTAATTTATTGAGATGCACCTGTATATAGCAGGTTTAAATGAGGTGCTTTCACTCTTTGACCACGGGGTGGCAGTATTAGCACATAATTCCACTGTAGAAACTGTAGAGTCACATGTTACCACATCAGACTGAAGTTTATCTCATTTTCATGTGATTATGTGAAAAGGAAGAATATGTATTTTACATGATCAAATAAATTGATGTATTTGTATACGGATTTGCAATTTGGCTGTATTTGGAAATTGAAAATCGTATTTGTATAATTATATTAATGGGGAAGAACATGTTAAAACATAATGAAAGCAAGCACAAGGTCCAAACAAAGACGAGTGTGTTGTTTTGTGTTTGCCAGAGGCCATAACACTGATTTCACTGTCAAATTCACTGGCTTGTGGTCAGGATTTAAGTGAATGAACAGCAGTGTTTGCCTGAGTATAAAACTGTAGCAGTCTCATGCGAGTCTATACTTCATTTTACTTTCAAATCACACTGAGGCAAATACAACATCATGTAACTCTGCGATGAGGGATCAGATCTGGTCTAATGGCTCACTCACAGTAATATTTTTTCTAGAGCTTGACAGTTTTTTTTTCTTCTACACTCTTAAAAATAAAGGTGCTTCAAAAGGTTCTTCAAGCGATGCCATAGAAGAACCATTTTTGGTTCCACAAAGAACTATTCAGTCAAAGGTTCTTTAAAGAACCATCTCTTTCTTACCTTTTTATAATCTGAAGAACCTTCTTTCGCCACAAAGAACCTTTTGTGAAATAGAATGTTAAGGTTCTTCATGGAACCATTTAGACAAAAAGGTTCTTCTATGGCATCGTGAAGCACCTTTATTTTTAAGAGTGTATTTGCAACCCCTATTTTACTTTTTAATTTATTTTGTATTTGTTGCTGTTTCTGTTGTTCTGTTCTCATGTCTCTCCAGACATACAACAAAACCAAGACTGCTACGAACTGTGCCAGAAATAGCTGAGGATTTAGAGGAGGGAAGTGAAGGGTTCTCGTTTCTTCTGCTCTCACTAACAAGAGACTCGAAATCAACACAAAAGAAAGTACATGAAAACTGCTTCATAAGCAGCCACAAACTCATCTCCCCCAAAAAATGAACTTGAAACTAATGAGTTTCATGTTTTGTAATCGTGAGGTGTGTAAAGCGCAGATTTGCATAAACGGTTCCTCCTTTTTATTAATGTGTCCAGGAAAGTACAAAGTCAGCATTTTATACAAGAGCTTTTATACTGTGACAGTGGTTTGTGTGAACTGATTCACACACAAGTGCCACAGAATTCCTTTCTTGTGTTTAACAGTACATGACATTAAATCCTAAATGCTGAAATGAGATTCCAAGTAAGTGTCACGATTAAATATGAAAATGAACATTATAATGAAATCAAGCTTGCTTTACACACAAAGTCTCATTCTTCTTATTATGCTTCATATTTGCAGAATATTTGGATAATCGTAAATTAAACTTTCTACAGACACAATCTTAGTAACAAAGAAAAACACAATTAAATACACTTATACACTTATTCTTTCTTTCTTTCTTTCTTTCTTTCTTTCTTTATATATACAATAAACCCAAAATTACCAGAACTAAAAATTCAGTGTAGAAACACTCACAAATTGCTAGTAAATTTCACAAATTATTACAAAAAAAAAACTGCAAGTCACACATTTTCAAATATAAATTTTCAAGTAAAAAAAAAAAACAATAAAAAAAAATCTGAAATAAGATTTTCTCGTAAAATATACTCCAACAATCTTTCTTTTGGTTGCAACTTCGAAAATAATTGTTTACAGTGTTGACCGCATCAATTATAAATATGTTCCAAAAGGTTTGACACCCAAAAAGTGTCCAAAATACTGTACTTCTTATCTTTATTTTGCATACACTTTAAACCCAAATAAGTTAACAGAATTCAAAAAAATTAATATAATTACATCAATATTTTAATTTAAGACATTTAGGCCCACACTCTTAAAAATAAAGGTGCTTCACGATGCCATAGAAGAACCTTTTTGTCTAAATGGTTCCATAAAGAACCTTTAACATCTGAAGAACCTTTCTGTTTCACAAAAGGTTCTTTGTGGCGAAAAAAGGTTCTTCAGATTATAAAAAGGTAAGAAAGAAATGGTTCTTTAAAGAACCTTTGACTGAATGGTTCTTTGCGGAACCAAAAATGGTTCTTCTATGGCATCGCTTGAAGAACCTTTTGAAGCACCTTTATTTTTAAGAGTGCAGTTTCACAGATGGGGCTTATCTTAAACCAGGACTAGGACTTAGTTCAATTAAGATTTTTAAGCAGCATTTATAAAAAATAAAAAATAAACTTTTACATTTATTTTGAAAGATGAAGCTCGCGATTATGGTAAGGGGCGTTACATTTCCGACGAGTGCTTGCGGTGTTCGGCCAATCACAATGCACTGGGTCAGCTGGCTAATCAGAGCAGACTGCGCTTTTCGGAAGGAGGGACTTTGTAGAAAACGAAGCGTTTGAGAGAGGCGGGGCATAGAGGACCTACAATAATGTACAGTATTTGAAAAATAATGTTTTTTTTACATTAAAGCATGTCAACATATTCTGTTACACCAAATACACAAAATAATGATCTTTAAAAAAGCATCATATGACCCCTTTAAGATAAGTAAGAGCAAGATATTTTCAGTTGAGACAGCTCAAACATGCATTTTAGTCTGGGACTAGCCTTAAGCCTTGTCTGTGAAACCAGGGGTACAAGTTTAAGAAGAACTCTCAAATTGTTATTTATACATGTTAATTGCTCTTATCTTGAACTATTTGAGTAAACTACTGTAACTCATACATTTTGATTACACTTCAACTAAAATTATCTCTTAATCTCAATTTAAATATTTTAGTAGTGGAAATTTAAACTATAACTAGCTAAATGCTAACATGCTAAGTAAAACAAGACTTTGATTGGCATAGCAATAGCTTAATAAGTAAGGCAATACAGAACATTTAACATACAGTATACCTTCTTATGCTCAACTTGTCACAAACAGATACTCTTCTAAATTAGCACAACAAAACATTAAACACTACTAAATCCCTCATTCCAAAATCTTGCACAAAAAAAAAAAAAAAAACTTAATTTTAGCATGTACTCTCCCTTTTGAGTGCCATGGCAAAGCGTGCTGGGAAATAGAAATCCCCAGCCCAGTTTCAGTTAAATTCAAGTTCCTCTAAATTCAAAGAAACGAGTTCATTAAATTCAAAACACTGACTTAAAACGTGTCAGTTTTGTGCACTCACAAAAGAGAAAGTTCTTAACACTTAAGAGTTTGTTTGTTTGATCTAATTTGTTTAAGTATTTTGAGCATTTACAGTGTATTTCTATTGTTTTATTATTTGAAACCTATCATTTATTCTTTTATTTCCCCTTGAAATAAATACCACTTGGTATGATATTTTGTTGTATAATGTAAAGTACTTTTTATTAAGTGTGATTTTTGTTCATATGTACATGTGACAAAACAAATACCCCATATACAGTAAAAATACATATGTTCAGGTCCCGTCCCATTTATAGTAGCACGCATGATTTCTTGCGGGCTTGAGATTTGGGTTTGAGGAAAGCGAGAACAGCTTCCGTAAACACTTCCTTCACCCCATCCTGGTTGAGCGCTGAACACTCCATGTACTTGCTGGCCTGGATTTGTCGGGCCAGCGCCGCCCCCTGCTGCTGGGACACCACCGACAGGTTCTTCTCCTTGAGCTTCTTCAGCACCTCTGGATCATCTCTCAGATCCTTTTTAGTCCCCACCAGCAGGATGGGCACATTAGGACAGTGTTCTGACACCTCGGGGTACCACTTTAGCTTGACGTTCTCGTAGGACGAGGGGCTGGCGATGCAGAAGCAGACGATGAAGACGTTGGTCTGTGGGTAGGAGAGGGTCCGTAGACGGTCGTACTCCTCCTGTCCCGCGGTGTCCCACAGATTCAGACCGATGACTTTAGAGTCTACAGCCAGCTGTGCGCTGTAGTTGTCAAACACAGTGGGAATGTATTCTTTAGGAAAGGCGTTGGTGGTGAAGGAAATCAGGAGGCAGGTCTTCCCAACCGCACCGTCTCCAACCACGACACACTTGATGTTCTGCATTGTTGTTCTCCCTTCAGCTTCCAATAACTGAAAGAAACACAACGTTGTCTGTGACTTGCATGCAGTACATGAGATATTTAGCAGAAACTAAATTCTACCCAAAATTTGAAATTGTTTTTTTTTAGGCCTATTTGATCACAAATATAGTAAGAACAGTAAAATTGTGAAATATTATTACAATTTAAAAGACTTTTTTATTATAAGATATTTTGAAATGTAATTTATTCCTGGGATGCAAGGCTGAATTTTCAGCATCATTACTCCAGTCACATGATCCTTCAGAAACCATTCTAATATGCTGATTTGCTGCTCAATTATTATTGGTGCTCAATTATTAATAATGGTTCTTATCGTTATCAATGTTAAAAACAGCTTTTTCTGCCTAATATTTATTTTTTTAAAGATTTTTGAGAAAACTGTGATACATTTTTTTCTGGATTTTTTGATGAATATAAAGATTTATTTGAAATTGAAATTTTTTGTACCATTATAAATGTCTTTTGTCACTTTTGATCAATTGAATGTGTCGTTGCTCAATAAAATTATTATCTTTTTTTTTTATCTTATATCTTTTGAATGGCAGCGTCTCACAGTTTCCACAAAAATATGAAGCAGCACAACTGTTTTCAACATTTATAATAATAAGTAATGTTTCTTGAACAGCAAAACAGCATATTAGAATGATTTCTGAAGGATCGTGTGACACTGATGATGCTGAAAATTCTGCTTTGCATCACAGCAATAAATTACAATTTAAAATATATTCAAATAGTAAACAGTTATTTTAAATTGTAATAATATTTCTGATTTAACTGTATTTTTTATATTTTTTTTTATCAAATGCATTCCTGGTGAGCATAAGACTAATTTTGTGTTCCATGTGAGAAAGAAAATCATGAGTTTGAAACGACATGCAAAAAGCTGAATGTATCAAACTTGAATCATTAAAATATATATATAAAAAAAAAAACAGTCATTCCAACACTGGTTAAAGTAAACAATATAAATGAACATATTCAAGCTAGAAGACCATCGTGGTTATATAAATCATGTTTATGTCAAATTATCACGTGCATTACAGCTAAAAATGACCGTGCTTAACGCCCATAAAACATTCGTGTTGTCAGTGACCTTTATTTATATCTTTCTGAGAAGAACATTTGCACTGAGTTAGTAGGGAAGTAATTCATCTCACATGGGTGCCTGTTAACATCATCTGAAACTCTGCAATAATGTAATAATCTCGCAATATTTGTGAAAACATATGATGTGAATTCTCCTCAGCTTGAAAAAAAAATCGAATGAAGAGGCTGTCGACTCTTTACAGGTTGACTTATCTGTTGAAGGCCTAATGTGTATGATAAAAATACATGCATGCACTCTAGTTATGCACATCTGAGTTTGAAATGTGAAATCAGTAGATTATTTATAGGTTTAGGGGTCTAACATGACTTTGCTGACAAAAAAAAACAGTTCCTTTTTTTCAAAGAAACTAGAACTTAAAACTGTACAGCTTACTGTTTTAGGGGTCACGAACCGCCCACAGTCCATTCACTCATCAGATGTTTCATATTGCGCTGGAAAGTATTTGTGTAAAAATCTTAAGCTCCAATCAAAACAACTACAATGCATTTTCCAGGAATCGGAATGCATGTTTTAGAATGACTAAAATTGGATTTTGACGTTTAGGTGCATGTCAAATATTTAAAGATAAGAGTACTTACTGACCTGGATTTATTTATTTATTTATCTCAATACTACATATTCACAAGCATATTCACTGAATGGCACATAGACGGTCACTCTACAGCAGTCTCTGGGCTGTCAGAATAAACTACAAAGTGAATCAGACTTGCCGCAGACATCAAATCAATGTATGTGCATCTCACATATTTCAGCTGATACTTTTCTCCATCAAACCCTCCGATCTTGTATTTTTCCCCCCATTTATTATACAATACAATACAATACAATGTTATTTATACAGCACAGTTTAAAAACAACCGGAGTTGACCAAAGTGCTTTACAACACTATACCAA
Organism: Sinocyclocheilus anshuiensis; assembly: GCF_001515605.1. Lineage (NCBI taxonomy): Eukaryota > Metazoa > Chordata > Actinopteri > Cypriniformes > Cyprinidae > Sinocyclocheilus > Sinocyclocheilus anshuiensis. The sequence goes on along the minus strand of NW_015555884.1, from coordinate 466,621 downwards.
CAATAGGCAAATTAAAAACAAAATAACACATTAAATATACACATAACACATTAAATGATCTAATAAATACAATATTGTCTGTGTTCTTGTATATCCAAATGCTACCAACACTATATAGGCTTCGCATACTGTAACTTGCACTATATATTTAGTAGAAAAGTAAAGGTTTTCTTTCTTTCTTTAATATTATTCAATACATATAGAATGTAAAATACCATTACATATTAACTTGTATTGTTATTTGGTCAGATACATAAACCACAACGGAGCTCCATTTGACTATAGCAGAATAAAAAAAAGGATGTAACTGCTCTAATGACATCACTGTATTCTTATCAGTTTACAAATGATCAAACCAGAGATGCAAATTAAATCTGGCCTAGAATAAAAGCTAATAGGACAGAGAATCAAGTGCAAATAAGAGATAGACTCACTGGGCATGATACAAAAGAGCGTCCAGGAAATTGTCAATAGTGGTATGAATAAAAGTGTCCCTAAATACGGTGACACGCAGGGGACTGAAGGAGGAAGTGAGCACAGCCTAGTGCACTGAGAGGAAGTCAGTGACACAAAAAAGCAAAGAGCCGGTAGAGAAGTTTAAAGATGATGTAGACCATAACTTAATGGGGTGCATGTCAAAAAGAAAGACATTTGTATATAGACACACTTGATATGTATGTATCCTCTGCAGTGAATGGGTGCCGTCAGAATGAGAGTCAGAACAGCTGATAAAAACATCACAATAATCCATCAGTTAACATCTCGTGAAGCAAAAAGCAACATGTTTGTAAGAAACAAATCCATCAGTAAGATTTTATTTTTTTTTCCAGTTCAAACTGTTGCTTCCAGATAAAATACAAGTCCTCTATCCATAATATTGCTTTCTCCAGTGAAAAAGTCATATTGTATCAATCGGGAAAGAAGTGTGCATGTATCAAGGCACAGTTTACAAGCAAAAACAGTTCTAAACAAATATGTTGGTGGATTTTGATGTGAGAGAACAAGAGTGGGTGTACTTTTTCACTGGAGGAAACGTTATCATGAATTATGGATAGGTACTTTGGCCAGAAAAGCCTTAATGATGGATTTGTTCCCATGAAGAAACATGGACTTGGACGGCCAGAGGGTGAGCAGATTTCATTTTTTTGGGTGAACTATTCATTTAAACTCGCCGTACATGATCCAAAAGAGCGTGGGATGCTTCAAACTGAAACTGTGAAATGTTAACATCCATTAATGACATTTAGCAGTGTCATCACGAGGCCACTAAGAGGCAGTGTTATCTTTTCACAGACACAAGCACGCTTTGCAGTCCCTTCACATGGAAGGGTGAGTGGAACAAGAAAAGTGTTAGGAAAACACCATCATAGCAGATGTGGGTGTCCAATCAAACAGTGAATGCACTTTTTTTTTGCACAAGTCAAAGGGCCACTTCCTTGCGTCCTTCTATGCACAACTGGAAGTTGTATAATTATTGACTATTTATTGCTGGTGATTTGGCAGAGTGTTTTATGGCCCAGTCAGATTCTGTGGCCTTTTTCATATTTTCTGCACTGAATTTGTGGGAATTCTGCAGATTTATGCAGAAATCTGTGTAAAAATAAATGTCATGCAAGCCCCCAATTAAGGAAGTAGGTTAGATATTAGGGTTAGTAAATGATTTTCTATCTTTTAGATTGTAGCTCAAACATCAGAGCACTAGCACCATTAAGGTCATGATTTGATTCCCAGGTAATGCATGAACTGATAAAATGTATAATTTGAATGTAATGTAAGTCGCTTTGGATAAAAGTGCCAGTTAAGTGCCTAAATGTAGAAACATAATTGATATTAATACAAAGTATAATAGTATAATAGTACTATGTGCAAATAATTGATCAAAATAAATAACAGCAGCCTTATAAAAATTATTAAAATAAATGTAATATTATATAATTATATTATGTATTAATTGTCACAGTCTTCAGCGGGTGTGCCCAGGAGGGCCACCAGATGACTGTGTTCGGTGAGCACATGGCTTGTGTTGTCTGTTGCCATGTGCTCTCTCCTGTCTATTGTCTTGCCCCTCCCATCTTGTTACCTCGTTATGGTTTAAGTTGCTCCACCTGTGTCTCCCACGTTAGCCTCCTCGTTTGGTTCCTATTTATTCTCCTGGTGTCTGTCATCCTGTGCTGATCCGTCATTTCTCATTGTGTGTGTTTCGTGTCTGCGTGTGGTGCAGCTTTAGGCCTGCCTGTCTGTTTTTCCCCCTCGGGGTGGTTTGAGTTTGTTTTTGTTTCATTTTTTATTAAAATAAATAACCATTTCTCCTGCAATTGAGTCCTCGCTTCATCTCCCCGCACGCACCGTGACATTAATATTTAGTGCTGTCAAGCGATTAATCGCATCCCAAAAACTTTTTTGTTTACATGTGTGCTGTGTATATTATGTATATATAATACACACACATGCATATATGTTTCAGAAAAATATGTTTATATATTAAATAGATTTCTACATAATATAAATTATATTAATATAAATATATTCATGTGAAAATGTTCAAAATACAGTGTATATACTCTATAATATAATATGTGCGTATATTTATATATAGCCTACATAAATATACACAGTGCACTACACACACATATATTATGTAAACAAACACTTTTATTTTGGATGCGATTAATCGCGATTAATAGTTTGACATAATAATTTATATAAATATTAGAAATATGTAAAACACCCTCCACTGGGGTAAACAGAATAAACATACTAAATAATCACTAATAAACATGCAAGAAAATATAATTAAATATACCAAAAAAAAAAAGAAAAAGTAAGTCAATGTAAAGTCGACACCATGAACTAAGCAGCATGTGTGGGCACCAGAAGTTGGTTTGCCATCCGCCATAAAACGTTATTAGAAGAAGAAGAAGATGTGTGTGCTCGTTATAACGGAGCCTGTGATAGTGATCAGGCGTAGTGTGATAGCGGGGAGTGTGTGACTGCGCATGCGTCGCGCCGCAGACTGCGAGCCAGGCGTGAATCGAGGAGGAAGCGCAGCATATTTGGACTCTCTTTGCTTCTGTCTCTGACAGAGGACGACCGAGCCACCGTCCACCTGCCGTATTCTCTCATCGGCGGGACGGAAAACCGGACAGAACCGTGTGGTCGTGTGTTTTTGGAGTGTTTCAACACAAAGCCTCCATGGAGTCTGATGAGCTGAAGACGAACCTCAAACACTGAGACGATCTCCACGAGGATCCGAGGTAACGCAGCTCATTTAAAACGGTTTAACGTTTAGTTTCGCTGTGCTTTACATCACGTATCGTCTTAGAGATGGATTTGGGTGTTTAGGAAGAGGGAAATGTGAGAACCAGTGGCCTCGTGCCGCTACAAAGCCAGCTGCGCATTCAACCGCATGAATATAAAGATAATACAGTGTCGTTGATTATGAATCAGCTATTTATGACTGATTTTGTTATGCAAATGTGGGTGAAACAACTATTACTAGTTACGATCTGCTCCTGAACCATATCTGGATATATAATACGTAGGTTAATGTGTTAATTATTAAGATTATTATTTTGTAAAGTCTATGTTGCCCTTCATATGGCACTGTAACGTTAAAGCTAAACCTTTCAGACTGTAAACATTTTAAATGGTGAGTGTAGTTAACCAAAGGCTGGACTTTATAGTTTCCACTTAAAAAATGTTAACTAGTTGACAGGTAGTGGAGTAACTTGATAGCATTCATCACACGTCATCGCGAGAAAAAAAATTGCGTTCGATTTGTTATGGAAATAAACATGTATAAAGCAATTTGTAACATTTTGGTTTTGATGTTTATTCTGTCTTATTTACTTATTTTTGATTTAATGTGTTTTTCAACAATATATTTTACTGGGGCTCAAATTGACAACAAATAAAAACATTGTACTATTTTTAATTACCATAACCTATAATTAATTTTAATTTCTTTAATTAATTTAATTTTAATTAATTAACCTATAATTAATTTTAATTTAAATTTCTTTAATTTCTCCTCTCATTTGTAAGTCGCTTTGGATAAAAGCATCTGATAAATTACTAAATAAATAAATAAAATAACCTTTCTGAAATTTGAATTTACATAAGGGTAATTTTTTTTCTAAAAATAATTTAAAATTAATAAAAAATAGTAATACGGTAATCATTTTTTGGGTAATTACTAGGGCTGGGTATCGATTCAGATGTCCCGATTCAATTCGACCTATTACTTGTTTTGCTTCTGTTTCAGTTTTTATAACCATTTCTTCCTATGTGTAAGTAAGTTGTTGTTTTTTAGCATGTGTGTTTGGCAGCGTTATTTTTTTTTTGGCAAACAAAGTGCTGCACAACAGAGGTTTACTGTTAAAAAAAAAAAAAAAACGGATGTGATTATTCCTTTAAAAATAAAGATTTATTAGTATTTATTAGCAGTAGTATCAAGAATTCTTAATACTGATAAATAGT
>NW_015555884.1:458071-460244 GCF_001515605.1 Sinocyclocheilus anshuiensis | reverse complement strand
GGTAAAATGCTAATGAAGTGACTCTCAGAGCAGCTGGAGACGACATTCGTGTTCATATCATCATCATATAGTGAGACGGCAGAAGCTGAAAACACCGCGAGCGTCATCCGCGCTTTAGTATGTGTGTAGTAAACAAAACAGTACGCCCCGCCATTCATTCATTGCGGAAATCATGGTGCGTTATGCGTGATATCAAATGCTTCTGCAGATTTATAGTATTACTATAGCATTTCACCTGAGCATTGCGAATCATGCGTATGGCCATGATAAGTGCTGAATGAATGACAGGCTTTCTGTTGTAACATCGTGCAAGGTAAATAAGGGTGACATCTAACGTTAGTGGAGAAGACTAATGTTAAGATTCACGTTAATCAGATCTTGTTTTAAATGTGTGCTGAAATAAATACCAGAAAAGATAGATTTGCGGCTTTTGAGAATCGATATATAAAATCGACATCATTTAAAAAAACGATTAATCGAAAAATCTATTTTTTTGCCCAGGCCTAGTAATTACAAGAAGTGAATTTCTGCAAAGCACGAGTTAAAATTATTAACCCACTGTATCTTAAATAATTCTCTTGAATGACTAACATTATTGTTTTAATACTTTTACACTCTGCTTACTGAATTTTTTTATTTATTTTTTTACTTTTATTTTTACCTTTGTAATAATGCATTTAAACAAAAGTGTAAGTGGGGCCTACATTATTAATATATTAAAATATATTTGTATACTTTTAAATACTCTTATTATGTATTATAGATATAAAATAGAAAAGCTATTAAAAAACTACTAAAAAGTTCTGAGGCACCTTAAATTTATATAGCAGAAGAAAAATACTGAGCATTAAAAAAAAAAGTAATACTTCAAAATAGGGACTTTTATCTATTACCTTTTTTCTTGGGCAAAAAGAGAACTCTATTGAGCATGTGCAGATAATAAGCGTCATAATTAAAGACATTAAAGCGGCCTCCAAAATTGCATACTGTCTAGTAGGTGCTATATTTAGTTTGAAACTTACTTAAAAACTTTACTTAGTTAAAAAAGTATGTTTTGTATAGTATGAATATGGATGGATTGAATGAAATTTGGACATGCTGCTCTTTTCACGTGTTGTTTTTGTTCATTTACTATGAAGTACGAAAGCAGGCATATTCGGATGCAGCATAAGTGTGTTCCATTTGCCAGTGTTCTTCCCTTTTTTTGTCTTGGGATTAATTTAATACATGACTTGACATGCAGGGGTTGGATTGTTGGTTTGCTGACATGATCTTTCTCGCTTGTATCCCAAACCAGCTGTCCCACTATGGAGCTCAGCAGATTGGTGACTTTCTGGATTGTATGTATATGCTTCTTGTTGGAATGTCGAGCGGACAAATCCAATCATGTAAGCCCAGACCCCTTACCATCGGACAACGGTGTCTCAGGTGAGTTTGAAATGTTTGAATTATTATTTTACATCGGCGAAAAAGTAGCTGTGTCATCATAGATGAGAGTTGACGGCCTTTTCAACAAACGAGATGTACTTCAAACTGCTTTGTGCTTTGCAGCCCCCTGTCCCAGTGTTTTAGTCTTATTTAGAAATTGTAAGGGGGTCTAAATGCGACCCGGCTGAGAATAGGAAGGGAATGCATTCTCTGTTAAGCGCTGTCCTCACTTGGGCTGCTCTGTGGCAGCGTGTCAAATAAAGGTGCCTAGAGCATCAAAGTGTGTACAATTGCTTCTGTAATGTGTTTTAGGCCCATATAAAGGGTGGCTTGTCCTTAGAGTTCATCTGAGTTGACTTTTAAGAGATGTTTGGGATCTGTTGCTTCTTGCCCAGATGCCTGCTCTACAAAAATACAGTTTTAGTCAAGAGTGTGGGGAAAAATATCTTTGTGTTGTAATTTGGATAAGTTCTGATTTTGGCGTGAAGTTTATTTTAAAAGTCATGGGGGAAAAAAATTATTTCCAGGCCTTGAAAGTAACGCAATAATGTGAAAATATATCTAGATTTTTTACACTCAGCCTTTAAAAAACAATTTAAGAAAAATTTATATATATTTTACTTTAAATTATATGGTATACTACTATGAAATGTATGGTGTATAACTTTAACAGTCTATATATATATATATATATATATATATATATATATATATATTTCTGACGAATTTGACTGAAATGCTGTCG
>NW_015555884.1:456011-457932 GCF_001515605.1 Sinocyclocheilus anshuiensis | reverse complement strand
GAGAAGTGCTCACTAACACAGATTTAGACAGATTTGTGAACAATATTTGAGAGAAATAGGCCTTTTGTGTACATAGAAAAAGTCTTAGATCTTTGAGTTCAGCTCATGACAAATGGGGGCAAAAACATAATTTTGTTATAAATTTGTATATATATATGTTTATGTATGTGTGTGTATATATATATATATATATATATATATCAGTTAAAATAATGACTTTCAAACACACAATATTGTTTATTTTACTTGTGCATTATTGTTGTTTTTTTCAACTTGCTATATTTTTCCATGTGATTATTCAGATGATGTGAGAAGCCTGGAAGTGTGTTTACTACTGCTAATAAATATTAATAAATATTTATTTTTAAAGAAATAATCACATCTGTTTTCTTAATTTTTACAGTAAACCTCTGTTGTGCAGCACTTTGTTTACCAAAAAATAAAAGGGTTTAATTTTCATTTGATTAGGATAAATTAAATTAATGTTTTATGCCTTCATCTGATTACCAGAAAAATTAAGAACATTTTATAGGGCCCTATTATTGTTTAAAAAAGGACCCTATACAAAAAAAAAAGAATAGGGGTTTAAAAATACAGGCTTGTGGTTCTTAATTTCTTTTTATTAATTCACCATTTGTAAACTGATGTTTACCGTTCATTTTTTAGAAATATCAATAGCATTTGTGTTAAAACTATATTCACTGAACGTAATCAAAAAATCGAGAATCGAATCGAGAGCTTGCGAATCGAAATCGAATCGAATCGGGACATCTGAATCGATACCCAGCCCTATTGGTTTGTAACCAGTATGATGATTTTTGTGTTTTAGTTTCTAATATTATTTGCCTCGTAACTTATTTATGGAACACAACGCAAATGTTAAGTGGCAATTTTCTTAATGCAGTTACATAGCTAGTATTGTTACATGTGAACTGGGTTGAAGTTGTATTTGCCTGTCATCAATCACGTTCTGCCTCAATGATGTAAAAGTTGTCTTTTACAGTGGCCTTCTGGTGGTCTTGCTTTTCCGTGTTATGTTAGTGAATCAAACTGTCTGATTTTGATTGCAGTGTAATGACTCAAGAGCCCTTTGGGAAAATGGCCTGAAGTCCAGTGTGTTTCTAAGCTTTTGTTGAACTGGAATAGAGCCCAGTCATTAAATGATAATACACCATTCGGCTACTGGTTGAACAAGCTGTATTGTATGTGTCCACCATTTTTCACTCTAAATTTTGCACTGAATTTACCTTTAGAGAGTTGCCTGTAACTCTGCAAATCGATCTAGGTCTACTATTTCAAACAGTAATATGCTATGCTTGGTATTTATAGTAGTTACACATAGTTATTTTGCATCTTTAATGCATATTTCTGTATGAGTGTTGTACTTTTATCATACTGTAGTGATAAAAACATTGGAAATTGCAGCTGGTATTACTTCCACTTCATTCATCACACTGGAAATAAAAGGTCGAGTTTATACTGCACATTTTAGTAAATGTAGCAGATAACCTGGGTATCTTGTGCATGCAGAGAATTTGCATACTCTACACACACTACATACTGCAAAGATAAAATAGCATGCTATTTACAATCTAAACATAACCTTGTTCTGTCTCCGATTGTGGGAAGTCATGCCATAGGTGGTTGTTATTTTGCATCTGAAGCTGGTTAATGTAAATATTTTATAAGGGTACGAAGTTTGCAAAGCAAATGATCATGCTGTACACACTATATGCAACTGGTGTGTAACATCGTTTCTGAGCAGTTTGGGCTCATTGCATTAAATTTCAGAAGCTGTGGCTTTAGAATCATGTATGGGTGCTTTACAATGCTGTATTTAAAGGGGTCATATGATGTTGCTAAAAATAACATTATTTTGTGTATTTGGTGTAATGAAATGTGTTTATGCGGTTTAAAGTAA
>NW_015555884.1:454480-455661 GCF_001515605.1 Sinocyclocheilus anshuiensis | reverse complement strand
GGCGTGGCTGACTCTTAACTTTTATAAAGAATATCTCTTTGGATTTGAGACTTTAGTCTTTGCAACTTTACAGATCTCGTTTATGCACCAAGAACTTGTAACACTCCAAAGAGAAAGGAAAAATTGAAATCGCATCATATGACCCCTTTAAGATGATTTATTATTTGCATCAGGCACAAGTAGGGCTGGACAATAATTCAATATCAATATGTATCTAGGGCTGGGCGATATGTCAAACATATCTTATCGATAATCGCCTTTAAAAATATCGTGATATCCGATAATATCGTCTACGTACATTTCATGATGGTAAGTTTAATTTCCTTAATTATAACAATTGCAGCGTTGTTTTTAAACTTGTAGTCAAGCTATAACATATTTGATATTTATCATGTATGACTAAAATCATGTAGGGATTAAAAACGAATTCTGAGCAAAAACGTTAAGGTTTTTTTTTTCTTTCTTTCTGGTAGCCTACTAGTTCGTAGGTCTCTTTTGGCCCGTTTTTAACAAAATAAAAAACTGCTTTATTTATTTAGAAGCAGGGTAATTTAAATTTAATTTTTGTATTGTAATTTTTATTATTTTGATTTTATTAATCAAAATACAATGCCCACAAAATAATATTCAGAACTAAATAAAAATAACTGCTTTATTTATTTAGAAGCATGGTAATTTAGATTTAATTTTTGTATTGTAATTTTTATTTTATTAATCAAAATACAACGCCCACAAAATAATATTCAGTGTTGGGCTGCCGAATCTCCGAACGCGTGCATGTTGAGGGGCGAGCTGAGATATAGTACTATAATGTCTTCAGCCGTTTGCAACAAAATTTTAGTTTTGTTGTAAATTAATTAAGAATTTATAGTGCTATATATCAGCTTAATTAAACATAATTATATTGTATACACGGTATAAAAAATCTGCAAAAAAATATTGCACTGAAATGTGCGCTGATAGTGCCTATTTTAATTATACCTGTCATGTTTGTGGTTTTTCATCGAGGTTACAAAAGTGATTCAGTCAAGATCAGTGAGGGATTTTCTTTTCTTTCGTTCTTTAAATTAAATTTATCTGAAATAAAAAGCTTTTATAACATTATACACTATACCAGAGGTCCCCAACCACCGGGTCGCGACCCACTACCGGGCCGTGGAAGAATTGCTATCGGGTCGCAT
>NW_015555884.1:450252-450438 GCF_001515605.1 Sinocyclocheilus anshuiensis | reverse complement strand
CTTAGAGTGAGTATAATTGTTTTTAAAGAAATAATTAATAGAAATTCTATTTAGCACTGCAATTTTATTTATAATACTTTTATTAAGCAAGGATGCTTTAAATTGATCAAATAGATTATAATGTTACAAAAGATTTCTATTTCAGATAAATGCTGTTCTTCTGAACTTTCTATTCATCAAAGAAAC
>NW_015555884.1:440326-448624 GCF_001515605.1 Sinocyclocheilus anshuiensis | reverse complement strand
ATGTTTTTGAGCAGCAAATCAGCATATTAGAATGATTTCTGAAGGATCCTGTGACTGGAGTAATGATGCTAAAAATTCAGCTTTGAAATCACAGAAATAAATTAAATTTTAAGAATATTTTCAAATAGAAAACAGTTATTTTAAATAGTAAAAATATTTCAAAATGTTACTGTTTTTGCTGTATTTTGGATCAAATAAATGCAGGCTTGGTGAGCAGAAGAGAATTCTTAAAAAACATTAAAAAATCTTACTGTTCAAAAACTTTTGACTGGTAATGTATGTCAGCCTATAGTTTGATATAAGGTGAACATTAATTTTTTTGTGCTGGGTTTTTTTTCTTAAATATTATGTAGTTTTATAGGAGGAGGTTTCATAGACTTGGAAAAATCATTTTTCAGAAGTTTGTAGGTACAGACAGTAGAGTTCTTGGCAGTTTTTATGAGGCTTTTTTTTAATAGTGTTCATATCGATATCGGAATTATATCGTATCGACCAAAATTAAGAAATATATCGTGATATAAATTTTGGCCATATCGTCCAGCCCTAGGCACAAGTGTGTTTGACAGCATTAAAATAACAGGCCAAGTCACTTATATAGACAGCATAAAGAGATGAGTATTAAGGCACTGAAATTAGTCTTAGATAATGGAGTTTTTCTGGCTCCCAGCACTTGGAGTAACAGGCACATGGGAAGTGTGGCAACTTTGGCCTTTATCGAATTCAGTCACAAGCGTTCAAGGAAGTTTGGGGGTTTTCGTTTCGCCCCCTCCTCCTCTCTAACCATAATGTTGTTATAAACTCATTACAAAATGACAAGAAAATGGTTTATGAATTAATGTTAATTTCAACATCTCTATGATATCTGAAGGAGAAAACTGTTGAAAAGTGTGCTTTTAAAAGTGACAGTAAAGAGATTTATAATGTTACAAACTATTTCAATTTCTATTTCAAATAAATGTAAGTCATCAAAAGTCCCTGAAAAAATGACTGAGAAAATGTATCACAGTTTCCGAAAAAGAAGCACAACTGCTTTCAACATTGATAATAGAATAAATAAATGTTTCTTGAGTTATTAGTGGGTTATTAATATAATCTAATTTAATTTAATTTAATATAATATAATATAATATAAACCATAAAACATGTTTTGTTACTTTACAACATTTCTCATTTTCATTTAGTTTATGGTGATGTACTAAAATAACTAAAACTAAAATTGAGACAGAAAATATCAAATAAAAACGAATTGAAAATACTGATTTAAAACTATCATTATAACTGTATGATACTAAAATAGCACTGCTAAAGGACCAGATCAGCATACAGTATTAGAATGATTTCTAAAGGATGAAGACTAGAGTCAGCATTACTGTTTTTACTATATTGTTTAACAAAAAAGGCAGCCTTGTTGAGCATAAAAGACTCAAAAACATTAAAGAAATCTTACCAACCCCAAGCGTTTGAACAGTAGTGTACCTGTATGTCTTAATACTGCAGCTCTTATCCCATTTCATTAAATGTTTCTTGACTGCATCTGTCTCCCTGTGACCAAAAACTCTCTCAAGCTTTAGTGGAGAGGATCTGTCCCCACCACGCCTCCGCAGGCCTTGATCTTTGGAACTTCCTGTGCGTGTCAGGTCTGAGAACCGCACCGATGGAGCTCAGCGTCTCCTGAGGGTGATGGTCAGGCTTCACACAGTAAACAACGCTCATGCCACTGGTCGGTCTGGATTTGTTTCCAGTCCTGTTGGAGAAGACAGTGTCCCATGAGCTGCAGTTGGTGCGCTAGTCCACAGCCTCCCAGAAAAGGCAGCCGGCCCCTCATCTCCTGAGTCCTGTCTGTTATATCACAGCAGATTGACAGAAAATAACTAGTGGTTTGTTGTCCCATTTCTTTCTTTTTTTTTTTTAGAGAGAGGAAATATTTATATGATGAGTTAATTTTTGACTCTTCTTGACTAGCTGGACTGTTATAATTGTTGTAAGGGGACTTTTGCATTACATAACTGTATTCACTGAACCCTGATTAGATATAGAGAGTCATGTTTCTTACATAGACAGCTTTCTGGGGTTTGACCAGTACTTTTGATCTTAGGCCTGTTCAGGTTATATAACACTTTAAATGGGACATCAGCTGGTAACCTAAAGCCAGAAAGATACTCTACACAAGTATGCAAAAGCATTGCGAGTGTGCCATCCTATTCTTAATCTTCTCACTGTTCTCAGGGGGTCGATAAAGTTTCCTAGCTGTTATTTTGGTAGTTAACTATAAGCGTGTCAACCGTTGAACTAACTAGCTGAGTTTTCTCCAAACTGTTGCTCGCCATGATTGTGGTTGACCGTTCTGATATATCTTGACGGATTGCAATCAAGCTTTTTTTTTTTTTTTTGCATTCCCATTTGGAGTAATGCATGTTTGGACCTAAAAGTTACAATTAAAATGCAGTGTAATTAAAAAAATATATTTTATTGATCCAATCTGGTTGAAACATCTAATTTGTGCTCGAATTAAAATGATATATAAATATAATATGATTTTTGTTTTTGTAAATTAATTTTTTAACTTTTATTCATTAAAATACTCAAAAGTGACTTTAAAGCAATCTATCTTTACTGATCACTTGTGATTACATCGTCTGAGACAAGCAGTTCAATTTCTTCTGGTTTGCTCCATTTGTTTTGAGTACAGCCTGGTATTTAAGACGGTACATCCAATATAAAGGTTGTAGTTCATTCTTCTTGGTAAGTGATACATTTCAGAAACCAGATATGCTTCTCTTCATGTCCATTTAGCAGCACCCCTAACTTGGTTCCCAATCATCTACCAAGCCTTCAGGGTGACTTTGATAGGCTTAGATGGACTTCTGTCGCTGTTCTTGGAAAACTTTAAGAGACATCTCCTCTTAGGTTTCTAAATGCATGTCTTGTGTTATGAAAAGGCAGATGCCAAGGTTTATTTTTGCAGCTTAATGTTCCTTTGTGTTATAACACTGATATACACAAACAACCGGATACATCACAGTCTCTCTAGTACCACACGCTCTGATCTGATAAAGTTCCCACTTGTGAACGTTCACACAAACTACTGCAGATTCTCTCAGCACAAACCAGAGCCTTCCTGGCCCTCAGAACCTTCAGTGTGGTAACACAACAGCTGTACAGATTTGCGGCCTTAAAATAGTTGTTTGCTAGTTTTAGTTAATACCACAGCCAGTCTATTTTTATCCCCCCTCATAGTTGGAGTTGGAAACCTCCATGGACACAGTGGGATTTGGAGTGGGACTGTTTAGAAGCACCTCTGAATTCTGAAATTGGATCCGGTGCTATAATTTTAAACGCAGACCGTCTTCATTAGCATGCAATGTTCTCATTAAAGTGCTTTGTGGCCCCCGACAGTTAAATGAACTATTGCTAAGGCAACAAGCCATATTTGGTTTTTATCTCGCCTTTATTTCCAAAAAGGCGCTCTTTTATTGTTTGATGTTGTCCTGTTGAATGCGCTAGTTCACAATTAAAAACCAGTAAAGCTTCTAGTACTGTAGGATGGCGTAATGGTTAAAGATCTTGGCTAGTAACAAAAAGGTTGCAGGTTTGAAACTCAGAAAGACCTTTCACCATTGTGACATGGAACGTAACTTAAGCGATAAAAGCATCCGCTAAATGTGTACTTAGAACTTAGTTATCGAGATTTGCCTTTTGCAACTCTACTTCTATAACTTTAATTTCCATAATTTGATGTATTAATGTGTGAAACAGGATAATAACCTAGAAAAATTATATGTTGAGGCTTTATTTTATCAATTGAGAATTGTAAAAAGTAGATGTTTGATAACAGAATGGACCTAGACCTAACAATACTTTGCCAAAACAATTAATGGTTGACCAATAAATCGCCAAGGCTCATATGTATCAACCCATATTTGGCTTTTTTTTTTTTCTTTCGTTTTAATAAGAATTTATGTTTGGCCAATAAATTTCAGAAGCTTGACTTCTGTTTTGACAACACTAAAAACGATTTTTTTTTTTTGTTGTTCATACCGATTCAATATATTATTTGACATAGCTGTTGGAAGAAAGTAAATTATGTATGAAAGATGTATTACAGCATTTGCAGGTCTATTATTATAAAAAAAAATAAAAAAAATCTGGTTAATTTTCAAATATTTTCTAAATATTATGTAAAATAAATATACATTTTTAATATAAATCATAAAAAAAATCTATATCAGTTGTCCACTAAAACATTGACTATAGGTAGTGGTTAAAGGTGCAATAGGTGATTGTCTTCAGAAAAACATTTTGTTATGCTGGTTGAAAGTCTCTTCACATCCCGATAGCAATCATTAAGTTAAGTGGTCTAAATGTATTTATCTGTATTTATATATTCTGTGGAAGGCGTAGGACCAAGAAATGTTCGTCCAATGAAAGCGCTCGGTCCGGGCATTTTAATTGGCTTTCCTACCTGCCTGTCAACGTACAGTATGTATTAGCATACCTCTGCACACCCAGTTCGCGCAGACAGGATACATCATCAGCGCGTTCACGCACACTGTGCAGATAGAGCGAGAATGGCAGACAAACATCAACAACCCAGTCTTCCTTCCTGGTATTGTAGTACTTTTAAAGTTTTATCACTGGTGAATGACACATGATGTAGGCAGCCCAGCGGTTCCCAATGCCAGTCCTCACGCCCCGCTCTGCATATTTTGCAGGTCTCGCTAGTTAGCACACCCGATTCAGATAACCAGCTCATTAGAAGTGAGCTATGTGCATGAACTGTGTTCCGATCGATATGATCCCTACACAGTGTTCATTGCTCCCTACTCCCTGAAGCGGTGAGAAATCACCTCAGACCACATCACTGTCATGCTAATGCCTGCATACAGACCACTCGTTAAAGTCACCAAACCAGTTCACAAACAGATACAAGTGTGGCCGGAAGGGTCGTCAGAGGCTCTTCAAGACTGTTTTAACACCACTGACTGGAATATGTTTAAGCAGGCTGCAACATACAATAACACCACAGACCTCCAGGAGTACTCAGAGACTGTCACTGCCTACATCACCAAGTGTATTGATGATGTAACAGTCACAAAGACCATCACTGTCCAGGGCCAACCAGAAGCTGTGGCTAACAGGGGAGGTCTACGGACTCCTGAAGACGCGGAACGCTGCCTTCAGAGCTGGAGATGAGGTGGGCCTGAAGACAGCTAGGGCCAACCTATCCTGCGGCATCAGAGAGGCTAAAAGACAGTACTCCAGGAGGATAGCCCATCATTTCAGCAACAGCAGAGACAGTCAGAGCCTGTGGCAGGGGATACAGACCATTACGGACTACAAGCCCCCACCACGCACCTGTGACAGCACCATCTCCCTGCTGAACGAGCTGAACGTCTTCTTCGCTCGCTTTGAGGCACAAAACAGCACCACTGCACAGAAGACTCCACCTCCTCCCGGCGACCAGGTGATGACGCTGTCCCCGGACAGCGTGAGGAGATCCCTCAGCAGGATCAATGCACGCAAAGCTCCGGGTCCTGACAACATTCCTGGGCGTGTACTGAGAGACTGTGCAGTGGAACTCACTGATGTCTTCACAGACATTTTCAACATCTCTGACCCTCTGACGGACTCTCCCACTCCCCCCTCCCAAATACACACACACACTGTCACTTTAATCAGTCTAAATAAGCTCTTTTTGCACTACAAATCATTATATCTGCACTGTTGTTTACTTCACTGGTTTGCACTCTATCTGCCATGTGCCGTGTGCTGCTTTATATATATTTTTTTATATTTTTTTTACATTTTACCTTATTTGTATATTTGTATAGTTGTATTTTATATTTAATCTGTATATCTGTATTTATGTTCTACTGTTAGTGTTATCTGTATGCACCAAGGGTCTGAGAGTAATGCAATTTCAATTCTCTGTGTGTATGTGCTGTACATGTGGAAGAATTGACAATAAAGCAGACTTGACTTGACTTGACTTGAAATCCGTTGAAGTTTACTTCATTTCGGAACATGGGCTGGAATTGGTAACCGCTGATGTAGCCTATTGTAGTAATGTTGTCTCTGGTATTCTGGTCTGTGAGCGTATATGTGTTCGGGGGCGTGGCTTTGGACGGCGATTGCAGGGAGGGTGGGACGTTCGATTTCAGTGCTATCAGGCTAAAGTTAGCATTTTTCAAGATCTCCTACTGCACCTTTAACATTATCCAATAGCCTCATAGGGAAAGGAAAGTCGTTTCAGTGGAAAGGCAAATTGTTATGTTTTGTTTAAAGATTACAAAGATCCAGAACATGCATTATAAACACATTAAATGAGAGGTAATCCAGGAATTCGACTTGTTTGCAGCCTGGCTTGTTTAAGTATCTCACTAACTGTGTCTGTCTCTTTTCTTCAGAGTTTTGCCGCATTGACGAGCTGCTCTGTCAGGATGAGATCGCCATCCTCAGTTTTGAGGCCATCCGCAGCATTCACAAGCAAATGGACGACGATGCCAATGGCAATGTGGACGTTTCGGAAACCGATGGGGTCAGTAAATTACTGCCTCTACGTGGCTAACTTTTGTTTAATTAGGCAGTTGATTGACCTTTGTTCTCTTCTAACCTCACACTTTGGGTGGTTGATTAAGCAGCTGATTAATTTTTCTCATAGCATTAACGTTCAAGTCAGCATGATGGTGAATGAATAATCTGCAGCAGGCTAGTAGGTACCCTGATGCTTGTTGCAGCTTGTAATATTAGGGTTATTTTATTTTTTTAATTTTACAAGCTGTCTGTTCATGTACACTATGGGGTACAACAGTGACTGCCATGGTTTTGAAAGTATTTTTCAAATTTATTTTCTCCAAAAATTCATGAACCAATACAGCTACCTCCAAAATTATTCAAAAAATTACAAACTTTGATTTGAAGCATAAAAAGATATATAAACTATCTGTATGAAATAAAATAAAAATTCTACATGTAAAACATATGAAAAAAGGTGCAAGACTGTACTTTATTTTATTAATGAATGAACTATGTGTTGCGTTTTACTCTTATAATATTTTATAATATACTACTCAGCCCTCTACGAACACCTTGGCAATTGAATCGCCATTGGCTAGTGAATTTTTTAGTTTACTCGCCAGACTGATAAATATAGTATATATATATATATAAATATATATGTGTGTATATGTTTGTTTGTAAAATGGTACAGTAAGCGAGTCAACTAAAAGACCGCTTCTTAAACCAGAGAAGGTGAACATGCTGGTATTCTTGTGGGGGAAAAAACATGCAAGCACTGTCACCGTTAGTTTTACTTTTCTTTTTGTTTACATTTTTGAAAAACTTATCTTTGCTGTTTACCTTAAGCTATGGAGGCTCTCATTCATTCATTCATTCATTCATTCATTCATTCAGTGTTTGCTAAACGTTCTGTAATTTATTAGTCGGTGTATATAATACAGCATGTGGTGTGTGCCATGCCTATTCTTATTCGTTTTTGTTAATAAACGTTTTGTAAGCTAGTTTGTCATTGTATCTTACTGATTTATTGTTGTTGTGCTTTTTGATTAAGAATAACAATGAATCCATCTTTTGTTTTAGTCTTAAAAAATTAAAGGTGTGTAGATGTATGTAAGCAAAACAGTGACAACAAGATTGCGAATTCGAAAGTGAAAGCATCCGAAGCCCGCTCTTAACACAGCAAAAGAGAAACTCCCATTCACAAAGTTCAAATCACAAATAATACTACTGATGATAAAGAATGGGTTGAATGTTAACAACTTTCGTTTCCATATAACTATAATCTATGATAAAAGTTCATCAGCTAAATTGAATAATCCCATGTTGTAGCGCAAAAAAAAAATATTGCAACCAAATCATGTGCTCGTGCGACCAGCTGAGAAAGTTAGTTGCAAAAGAGCGCCCAGTGGGAAGAATGAGTCTGGAGCCCTGATATGCATTATACAGAGGCAAGAGGAAAATGAAAAATACCATCGAAAGACCTCAGACATACATTCATATAAACTCCTACCCTAACTGAATCGCGATTTGTTTAGCATCTCAACCGATTTGAATCGTCACATATTTGAATCGATTTTCAACCAGCTCGCGGTTAATCGTTATATTCCTAGATAGAACTTTAGTAATTAG
The DNA here is from genome assembly GCF_001515605.1 of Sinocyclocheilus anshuiensis. NCBI lineage: Eukaryota > Metazoa > Chordata > Actinopteri > Cypriniformes > Cyprinidae > Sinocyclocheilus > Sinocyclocheilus anshuiensis. The sequence goes on along the minus strand of NW_015555884.1, from coordinate 440,476 downwards.
AATTTAAACTTGATAACCATGTATGAATGCATATTAGTCATTTTAACTGAACTTCGGACTGGTGGTGGTGCTTTTTTGGTCATTCAGTGTTTCTGTAAAAAAATTTAAGATAATAATGATACGAATTCTACTAATAAGAACAATATAAAA
>NW_015555884.1:417384-438140 GCF_001515605.1 Sinocyclocheilus anshuiensis | reverse complement strand
ACTACCGGAGAAAGCGGTAGTTCTTAAAAGCTGAAGAATTCCAAAGGAACTCCATTAATTTGACAGCAAAATACAACAAAGAATATCGTTTACATGTAGTGCGCATAGGTAGCGCGTCAATTCTCTCTCTCCCTCTCTCGCTGCGTGTGTGTGAAACAAAGTGACGGCGAGTCCGTGTGCCTTCACACTAGAGTTTATGGTACGTTAAATACAATAGTCGCATATGCGAGTGATTTACTCGCAATGTAGAGGGTTGCTACTATATATTTACATAATGACATTTTGTTGATATTCATATTAATAATAATAATAATAATAATAATAATAATAATAATAATAATAATAATAATAAACATATATATACTAATAAATATTGTTTAGGTTAATCATATTTTATTTTTGTTATTTTTTCTTCTGTGATTATTGGATAATGGATCATGTAATTCTTTACTGGGAATTTGGCATATTTTATGTATGGGGAAAATTAATGGGATTTTTATCTTCCGCAACAAACAGTCACAGCCTTATTAGCAGTTCAAGATTATAGTGCTCAAGTCGACTGCATCCTTTTAACCTTCTCTAAGGATGGCTGTAAATAATCAGATTTGGCTAATTCATCCTGTCTAATGCCCTTTCCAGTGATCTGGGCTTGTTAAAGCATTAGTACACGATGAATTGTATCAGCCTGTGTGACGTAGTGCAGCAATGTGTGTCATGGTTGGTGTTATTTTGCTCTTTGGGCTGCAAGATGCAGGGAAAATTTCTGCAGGAAACCAGAAGCCATCTCACTGTGCTATTCTGAGTCAGGTGGTCTGCAGAGGAAATAACCGCTAGTTCAGACCCATGTGTAGGTGTCTAACACAAAATGTGTAGGAGTGCTCATCTAGGATCAGCTTGAGCTGTCATTAATAATAAACCCACTGATTACGAGGGATAAAAGAAGAATTACTATACAAAATCTACAATTGTGCATGTCATTTGTCATGTGTTTTTGTCATCTTAAAGACTTTTGCCCTACTGGTTATGAGGTAATGCATATGTCAACATTCTACCACCCAAGGACATTGCAGACTAGTAGGGCTGGGCAAAAAATCGAATGCGATTTTCATGCGAATCTCATCAGTAAAGCCGCTTCTGGTGATTAGTAGTAAATCTCCAGCACGTGCTTTCAGATGGAGCGGCGTTTACTACACAGAGCCATAGATCACTGACAAGCTACACAAAATCGTGTTCAAAATCGACACGATGTTGTGTAGCTTGTCCGTGAACTGCGGCTCTGTGTAGTAAACACCGCTCCATCTGAAAGCACGTGCTAGAGAGATTTACTACTAATCACCAAAAGCGGCTTTACTGACGAGATGCGCATGAAAATCGCATTCAGTTTTTTGCCCAGCCCTAATTTCATCTTGTGAAATGGCATATTTTGCTTGTTTTTTCAGCAGTTATCACTAGCATCTCAGATGTCATTGAGCTCCAGGAACAAATTTGAGGCATTGGTTTCACTACTAGTCAGGAGTAAGGATAATTCAAGATAGTTATGATACTAGTCATCCAACAACTATCTTGTCAGTTAGTTTATAAAGATGCAGTGGTTGTTGGTAGATGTTTTTTGTGGAATATCCAGTTTATTTTTAGCCATTTTTAACCTGTTATTTTTAGATCTACAAAAACAGTCTTTATAATATTATTTGAACTCTTTCTCATAATCACGCTGGTTTATAGTGCACGTTTCACGGTTTACCTACATTTGATATTCTTCTAGCTATTTACCTTTAGTGGCTAATGAATCGGAGTCTTGCACATTTACAGGAAATAGCTTGTTTTCAAAATGAAAAATAAGATGGATAACCTTCTTGGCATATTTGCATTTTATATAATTTACTTTCAAGCTGCATTGTTAGGCTTTATTATTATTATTTTTTTTTTTGATCATTCAAATTCTAAGTATCAATTTCAGATTCACATATCAAATATGATGCATCAGGCGTTTGATGAATGTTTAGGCCTATTTTTTTCCATCTCACAATCATCATTATATTTTGCCCCCCAAAATAAAAACTACAGAGCTTTGATCATAAAATCCAAGCATTTAAATATCATCTTACTAAAACATACTGATATCTGTATGCAATTTATGTAACTAGTCTGCTATACGGTTTTAAAAATCTCATGGATTGACATTAGGGATGCACCGATAGGATTTTTTGGGGCTGATACCGATAACGATTTTAACAAACACTTATTGGCCGATACCGATATTTGTCACTTGCTCTCTTATTTGAAATTTTGTCATCAAAATAGATAGTATTTTGATCATGTTTTAAATCAGCAAAGTTCAAAAACACCTGCATTAAATTATACTAGGAGTTTTATTGCTGCATCATCAAATAATTTCTAATGAACATGGATTGGATCCATTTAACATTCAGCAGGCCTACATAAATACAACAGAACAAAGATACATATTAAATAAAGTGCTTTTTAGGTAGGTTTAACAGTTTTCAGGTACAGAAATAAAGTAAACAAATGTAAAATAACACTTCCCTGTATAAATTAAATACATATTAATCCTTCTTTATTGTAACATACTTTATTATGATTAATTTTCTGATTAGTTTTTGTATACATTTTAATATTTTTTGTAAATGTAAATATTTATGAGATCTCCTTTACTAAGGTGGGACACTTATTTTGATGGGTTTTCTAGTCTATGTCGGAGCTTAAGTTATATGAGTAATGAAAGCACGCAGTTCTTCGGATTTAAAGTTTGTCAGTTTATTAAGCACCCCCTGAAAAGGCAACTGAGAGAGAGAGTGTAATGTGCACTTCTCGTGCTGTGTTTTGTTTAGCTCTTATGGTGATTTGTTTGGAGTGAAAAAGGACGCAATAAACTTAATAAAACATCAGTAAAATTTTAGTCATCATTTAGATGAGGTCCGCTAAACTTATGAAAGTTACAAAAGTTATTTAGTCAAGAATACTGTGCGATCTTTTGTCTTTTGTTATTTGATTAGCATTAAAGTGCAGACAGCAGCGCTAGGATTATGCAACAGACATTATACAGCTCAGTGCCTTCACACAGTTAATTAATAAGCCATCGGTTTGTTATATCGGCCTTTTTCCTTATATAGCCGATAGGGCTGTGTATCACTAGCAAAGTCACGATACGATACATATCACGATACAGATGCCACGATACGATACGTATCACGATACATGACTGCACTGAATTTCACCTCAGCTCACAGAATTTAGTAAAACAGCTGTTTATTAAACACTATAGTGCCTAGTGTTGTCACGGTACCAAAATTTCAGTATTCGGTACCGATACCAGTGAAAATCCACGGTTCTCGGTACCAATTTCGGTACCAAAGCAAAACACAAAAACATGCTAATTGAACAACATTTTTATTAATAACGTTAAACAAAACTTATGCTAACGATTAACTACGTATACGCTAACGGCGATGTTTATTTCAATCCGAAATTCAAATTAAAATATGGAATAATATTCATAACAGAAGCTCTAAATATTACAAATGTAATGGAAACTTACCTGCTTCAACTTGATAGGGATGTTTTGTTCGTTTGATGCGTTTCCTCCTCTTGAGGTCGCCACTGCTTTTAAGAAGAGGTTGCCAGGTTTTCACAATAAAACCCGCCCATTCGCGTTTCGAGGGGATCCCCCGTTAAAAATCGCGTTCCGAGGATAAAATACGCATGTTTTGGTGGGGTTCCCCTGGTAAAATTCGCATTCCAGGGGCTAAATATCACGTTAGTGGGGTCGTTTTTCAACCCGCGGACATGAAAAACAACCCGCGGCAACAGTGTTAAAGCAGCCCAATTCCGCAGGAAAACTGCGGACTTGGCAACACTGGAAGAGGATAGCTTTCGGATAGTGCTTCAAGAACCGGGTTGACCGGGTACTCGGTACCACCGGTACTTAAGAAAACCTGGTACCGTAACATTTTAATTTTTTTAGTACCGACTTGGTACCGAAATACCGGGTCTTTTGACAACACTACAACAGACATTATACAGCTCCGTGCCTTCACACAGTTAATTAATAAACCATCGGTTTGTTATATCGGCCTTTTTCCTTATATATCCGATATTCCGATGGTTGTAAATTGAGGAAAAATCGGCCGATAAATATCGGCGGCCAATACATCGGTGCATCCCTAATTGACATAAGTTATCATAATGTAATTGTTGGTCATATAATTAATATCTGTATTCTGTACCAAATTACATATTTTTGCTCAGTTTGGGCCTCTCAATGAAATGTTTGTTTTTTTAAGTGTGAACCCAATATTATAATATATTTGTATATATACGGTTCAATAAGATGTTCCAAAATAAAAAAAATAAAAAATCGGACTTGTTTCATATGGATTAAGTTCGAATTAGTCCTATATAATGTTTTCACTGAACTAGCATTGTTTCATTATACTGTAATCTGTTTTTCTCTTTCACCCACATTGAGTTAGCCTAGCAGCTACCAATGTGAATTAGCCCACTAGCTAACACTGAACAACACTAGCCCACTCAAAACCGCAACGAAAGACTCAAGTCCCGACAGGCTAGGCCTGTTCATTCTTTCAGCAATATGTTCCCTAGCAATAAACGCACTCATTTGCCTTTTGTACCATCTCTCTTTTATGAATGATATCCAAAATCTCTGATGCTGCTTTGGAACCGGTGGCCGTTTGCCTGAGGAAAACCGGTCATCGTGTTTGTTGGGTGTTGTTTTAGAAGCATCCGCAGGGCCTGCCCCTTCCTGGCATCCTTTCAGTCGAGCGATATGCTGTGTAGGCGTGCTGTCCTGCTGCTTCCAGCCTTCTCGAAGCAGCTTCAAGGCAAATCCCACGGAATGGATGCCAGCTTCCTGGTATTCTTCTGAGAGTCGTTTTTCCAAAATCTCCAAATGACTGTTTGATGGCATAGAGTGGAGTTTACGATCGCAAAAATTAACCGTTAGAAACGGTTGCGCTACATTCAGGGTCGATTTCCTCACTGCAGTCTTGCTCATCTTGCCCGACACTTGTCTTTGAGTGGGCATGTTGAAGCATGTCTTGGCCTGTGTTTGAAAACCATTACTCATTTTCTTTTTTTAATGGCTTGGTGACATCGTTTCCAGTGAAATTGTGGATTTTAATTATTGCCACTGTGGGGGAAAAGCCAAGCATCTTTACATGTTTCAATATGTCAGTCGTAAGCCATTTTGAATGCTGTTAAAACAACAAATTTGATTTCAAGAAAATGGGTGTGGTTGGTCTCTGTCTAAATATTTACATGTTTATGACAAATCTCCCACAGTGATTGCAATTTAACCACAGTTTGAAGCTCTTTACCGTCTTAAATATCCCGTGAACTGCGCTCAAACCTTCTGTTGCGTAATCATTTTTGCCATCTGCTGTGTCTGAGCAAACAGAGCCTTTGCTCTCTGTATGTTCAGAACACTCAACGGCATTAATAGACCCAGAATGTCTTAAAATATCACATTGTCTACATGTAAGATAGACCCTGTCCAATGACATGGGTTGGCTGTTATCTAGAGTAAACAGTTTATTGTCATTGAATTATGTTCTGGTCATTTGCTCATGATGGTCAAACAAAGTATCATTATCAGTCCAGTAAGTTTTCGGTGTGGGCAGGACTATCCAGCTTGGAAACCAAGCGACCAACAAAATGTAGTATTGCTTGTCATAGCTGGGTTAAGATATAGGCTAAGTCCCTACATAGCTGTAAAAGCATCTGTTATCCATTAGAAAAATATGTATTTATTTACTGTTATTTGTTTTATTTTAATATTTCATAATATATATTATATATATTTTAATGATATCTATATTTATTTTATTGTTGGTATTTTATATATTTTTTATTTTGATCATTAAAAATAAGAAATCAGGAAGGAGGGGGCCAACACTTTTTCACACCACTGTGTGTATATATATATATATATATATATATATTGTTTAATTTATGGTATTTTCATTTTACGTTTGGTATTTTCATTTTTTATTTGTTGTTATTTTTATATTAATTCGTTTTTATTTTATAATATTTTATTGTAAGTATTGTAATATCTGATATCTTCAGTATACCATGGTACCACTGTAGTACTTTTAGGGGCTGCATTAAGTGTATGCTTGTGTCAGCTTGTGCTGTTATACACGAAGAAATTCTTCTACACATCTCCATCTCAAGGTCTTCGTAAAGGAAATATAAAAATAAATAAATCTCTGCTCTCGAGCTCTTTATAAAGGAAACATAAAGAATACATCTCTGCTAGTGGAGAATATTGCAATCACATTCAAAGTTTTCACTGGCATCCTTGTGTTGCTAATTGGAATAGATTTAATTTTGTTCCCTGTTATCTGACAGTTTTTAAGAGAGGACCTCAACTACCATGACCCCAAAGCCAAGCACAACAGTTTCCACGGTGACGACCAGCTCATAAGCGTGGAGGACCTGTGGAATGCCTGGAAGAGTTCGGAAGGTGAGCGCGACCGTTTCATAGTGAGCCATTAGCGCTAAAAGCTGCTTGTCAGGCTTTTCTCACATGCAGTGGGGAATATGTTGTACCTTTTCATGAGAAACCGCTCATCGGTTGACCTTTGCTAATGCGGCCTCACATTCTTACAAGGTTTTTGCTGACTTTAAAATGTCAGAGTCAGATTTTTTTTATGTCTAGTTTTTTCAGTTGACTGCACAATGTGCCTTGAACTGTACTGCTGAATGAAATGCTGCGGGAAAAAAAATCGGTTAATTTAAAATATTTCCCAAATTCATTTTGTGATACCACATGGTTTTACCATGGCATGTATCATGAATAACAACATGTTGTTGTTTTTTTATATTACTTGGCCATGTTAATACAGTGGTAAAGGAACATGGAAAAATGATCAATGCCATAATATTTTTGTTTTACAGTACTGTAAAATGTCAACAATGTTTATTATTTGTGTTATAATAATAATAATAATATATATTTTTTATTTTACAGTGAAATATTACAACAGAAGTATTTTATTTTGTTTTTTTAGTAATAATAATAATAATAATAATAACAATATGTCTATACCTTAATGTAACATGGTACAATCATAATGCTAATGCATGGTACATTTTGTAGGGCATGTGTTGAGTGTTACATGGGCCTCTTAGCAGCAGGAGTGTGAATGCTTAGGGAGCCACTTTTCAATGGTTTTCAACACCTCCTCCAAATCTAGATAAATTCCAGATCTGCTCCAGAACACTCAACATGTGCTCCTGCTCATAAACGTACAGCTGTGAATGAGGCCTTGGTAAAACTAATGCTAAAAGGAATAAAAGTGTGCTGCTTGCTGCAGTGTATCTACTGCTGCACATTGCAGCAATTGTCACAGGTTTGTGTCTGAAAGAAAAATAAATAAATAAAATAATGTTTAATTAGTAAGTAACCATATATTAGTGTAAAGTCAGGACATCACAACACAATACATTTACCTATACATTTTTAAATGCAAGGAAAATACGATTCCCTTATCTTTTGTTGTTAAGTTAAGAGGCCCATAAGAACACTAGTTTGTGTGACCTCATTCTCAAATAAACGAAACTATGCAAAGTAACAGAAAATAATACTGGTTATTCAGCAGCCAAATTGGCAGTTAGATCATTTATCTATATTATTTTTACCGTCTACATTGGAAGCTAGTAATATAGTGACAGCATCATTGATTATCCCATTATAACTGATGCTGTGATAATTTAGTGCAATAAAAGGTTATTAGTCTTGGGTCAGTAAGAAGTGTTTTTAATGTTACAAAAGATTTTAATTTGAAATAAATGCTGTGCTTTCAAATTTTCTATTCTATTCATCAAAGACCCCTGAAAAAAGTATCTTGGTTTCCACAGAAATATTAAGCAGCACATCTGTTTGCAACATTGATAATAATAAGAAATGTTTCTTGAGCAGCAAATCAGCAAATTTGAATCATTTCTGAAGGATCATGTGACACTAAAGACTGGAGTAATGATGCTATAAATTCAGCTTTACCATCACAGAAATAAATTACATATTAAAATATATTAAATGTTATTTTAAATTGTAATAACATTGCATAATACTACTGTTTTTACTGCATTTTTGATCAAATAAATGCAGTCAAGAGACTTCTTTCAAAAAACATTTAAAATCTTACCAACCCTAAACTTTTGAACGGTAATGCAGGTTGTAATTTAACCTATTTGTATGTTAAAGCTGTTAGTTATCATTTTTAAGAGTTGCACTTAGTGCTGATATGTTGCTAATGAACCCGTTTTAAAAATATAGTTTGCCACATCCCTATGAATGAATGAAAAGTCACACGTGCTACTTGCACTTCCTTCATCTGGAAATGAAAAGTCAAGTCAAGCACATTGTATTATGGGATTGCATGATGCGTCATGCATGTGTTCTGGTTGTGCACATTGAACTACTGTATTCTTGGATCTTACTATAAACCCTCCACGATGTCTGTCTAGGGTTCAGGCATTCTCTCTGTGTTTCCTCTGGTCCTTGTTTTCTCTCTCTCTCTTTTTATTTCTCTCTCTCTGGTCTGCTTTATCCTGCATTGCAGCTCTTCCTCAAAGCACAGCTGAAGAGCCAAGGCTATGAAAGCTGATCTGTCCCAGCACACACACACACACACACACACACACACTGAGCAGAGTTTGTGCCAGGGTCAGGCGAGAGAGAGAGATATACTCTTACAGTGTTTTCTCTGAGAGCTGGCAGTGTCTGCCTTTTTTTCCAAATGTGGTGTGACAGTGAATATGTCTGTTATTTATGCCAGGGTAATATTTGTACTCCATTAAAATGTGATGTCTATGCTGGATGGTTTTTATGCCAGCTGTCACTCTGCTCTGAATGCTTTATTTTTGGTGTCTTTTCCCTTTTCATTGAAATATCATGGGCAGCTTTGATCGCTTAGTGTGTCATTGCCATTGACAGCTGATTAATTGCAATGAAACTTGGCCTCTGGCAAACTACTTTTTGTGTTTTTTGCGAATTTTCTCATGTTTCATCGCCAGAATGTGACCCGGCAGATAACCCTAGCAATGTCCCAAAAAGTCATGTGACGTGGGTAAACAAATAATTCCAAATATGAATTTTTAGTAAGTTTTATTTTGATGGATTATTAGTTTTTATTTAATTTTTTTAAATTAATTTGATTAATTATTAGCTTTTATTACCTCACAAATCCCTTGTAGTTTTCTCATAAACCCCATTTTAAGTAAGTTTGTTCTAAGATATATATAGTTTGACATGAAAGATTTGGCTTCTACCCAAGATCTCACCAGGCTCGTATTATACAGTCGTACAAACAGCAATTGAAAGGCCAACAAAAAAAGCACACAGTATGATTAGGATCATTTATCAATTGATTAAGAGCGATAAATCCAGCATGAAAGAGAAGCTTCTTCAGAATCAGATATTAACACTTTTTCTCTTTCACGCTCTATTCCCTGCAGACCTCTGATGATGTAACGATTTGTTTTTTTAAAAACCGTCACGATTCTTACTAAATTAAAAACTCCATTAGGATACTCATTTTAAGTCAAAACCACCCACTTTTGGTCACACATTGTATTACACAGCATTTATCAGCTTGTTTTGATAAATGAGTTCTGATACGTGATGATGCTCATGAATTTGGCCTAATTCTAGCTTTGTGTTTCTCTTCCTCAGTGTACAACTGGACAGTGGATAAGGTTGTGGAGTGGCTTATTGACTATGTCGAGCTGTCACAATATGAAGACACCTTCCGGAAGTTGAATTTCAATGGTACATCCATGCCCCGGTGAGTAAACGACCAATTAACGGGTAGAGTGGTCCTTTAAAGCTGTAATTCTAAAAGTATAATTTTGATAATATTGAAATATTTTAATAGTGCATTATATGTGTTTATAATTGTGTATACACATATACATGCACACTACTGTTAAAAAGTCTTTAATGCAAACCAAGGCTGCATTTTGATCAAATATGCAGTAATAATGTGAAATAATGTGGTTATAGTTCAAGATAACATTTTCTGTTTTACTATTTTTAAAATGTAATTTATTCCTGTGATGATAAAGCTGAATTTTTAAAATCATTACTCCAGTCTACGGTGTCACATTATCCTTCAGAAATCATTTTAATAAGCTGGCTATTATTATCAGTCTTGAAAACAGTTGTGCTGCTTAATAAAAATAACTAAAAAATACAGATAACTAACACAATAAAAACATGATAACATAATAAAAAACATGATTTTTGAAATGTTTTAAAAACGGTTTAAAAAAAACGGTTGTTATCGGTTTTTGCAAATAAACTCTTCATATATACAGTGTGTATATATATATATATATATATATATATATATATATATATATGTATGTATGTATGTATGTATGTATGTATATGTGTGTGTGTGTGTGTGTGTATATGTAATTAAATATGTAATTATTTATATGGTCAAATGAATGGAAAATTCAGAACAGCATTTGAAATAGAAATATTTGAACATTGCTAATGTCTTTGCTGTCACTTGTTGTACAGTTTAATGTATCCTTGCTTAATAAAAGTATTAATTTCTCAAAAAATGACTGACCCTTAAATTTTTAATGGTGTTGTGTAAGTAAATATAACATTTATAAAACAAATATTATCCCAGTTTAATATGCCCAGACAACTGGAATTCATGCTAATCTCTGTGCCATTTGGTGATGACTAGTAGTGAAAAAATTAAACACCGCAGCTTTAAAGAAAAGAGCAGGATGTGTTAAATATGTTTGAGACTGTGCTCTTAACTTCTGACATGCTGGTTAAATGAGTTTGGTCCGAGTGTGATGGGAAACATTTGACACTTGTCCTAACTGAGCATTTATTCTATTTTCGGTAAGACAGGAATTACTTGGCCCTCAAAACTCGACCGCTGTGAGCATCATTCATGGATTTAAAACCTATTTATTATGGTCAAATGTTTCGTATTTAGCTCTGAAACTCATTTTTCTTTTTGACCTAATAAGTCTGGCCTCTTATTCAGAACGTGTCTGCTCCACTTCTGTATTAATTAATAATTTTTTTTCTTTTCTAGATTGGCGGTAAAGAACGTTACTTTGACACAGACCGTCCTGAAGATTCTGGACCGGAGTCACTTTCAGAAACTACAGCTCAAGGCTCTGGATACCGTTCTGTTTGGAGCTCCTATGAGTGAGTGAGATTTTCCTCTGGTAGAGCATCATAAATCGAACCAAAGCCATAAATCGCAAACTTTCAACTAACCAAAATCTGTTGTATAGCTGTCGTATATATTTCTAGAAATGTTTTTAGCAATCTGTACCGTGTGTCTGCGTAGTTGTGATTGTTTCACTGTGTAATCTGTCTTTATCTTTAAACATGTTCAAACGTGAGCCAGCAGCAGATGATTGATAGCCCACTAAAACATGCAAATAAGCTCAGAGGAACCTGCTTATCTACAGCAATTACTGATGTACATGTGGGAGGGGCGGTAGAAAAGCAAACATGGCGTTTCTTCTGATTTAGGATTGGTATCTGAGAACAAATTTTTTCAATTCTCCTTACAATTTTTCTAAACTCTTAACGCACCAACGCACCTATAACACACAATTGGCAAAACGGTTAATTTCATGCTCAAAATCACACATTGTAAACTAAACTCCAACACTAATTTCAAAATACAATAGGGCCTTTCGCACCGTGGGAACCTTTTCATAGTACCAGAATTTAATTTTGGAACTACCCACTTTTTGGCATTTTTCGCACCGCTTACGTATACGTCGACTTTCCATGTCCATTATTGTGAAACCCGCGAGACACAACAAAAACAGAGCTCCGCGCACAAATGACATTGCTGTTGACTGGCTTACGTCACTTCTTAGTACACACTGTCGGTGCGAATGCAACCCTTTAAATGGTACTGGGAAATAGTTTGCGCAAAATCGTCCCAGTACTTTAGTACTGTACATTTAGTTCTGGAACTAAAGCGGTGCGAAAGGCCCTAATAATACACGAACACAATACCAAAACACTGCAAACATGTCTCAAAATCAAATACTTATTCCAAAACACTAACACATGTTCTCTTCCAGCAGGAACGTTTAGTCAATCAAAGCACAATGTCATAAAAACACTAACATCTGATGGAATTACAAAAACTGCATTATTTTATTTTACTGTATGTGTCAGATCTGCCCTTATACAATACTATATTGTATTGATCATAGATTGTGTTTTGCAGTTTATTTGAAGTCTCTCTACATTTTTGTTTTGTTGGGTTTGGTAAATGCATGCATTTTGTTTCTTTTGCTACAGAAATTCAATACGAAAAATGAATGAGTAGCTTTATAGAATGTACGGTTTATGAAAAAAAAAAAGAAGACCGAGACAGAATTACTGAAGTAAAGGCTTTGTTTGCAACAGGAAATTACTGCAAGATAACAAAAATATATAATACAGTTGGCATTTATTATGCAAAAATATACAAACAGAAAAAGCCACAGAAGAATAAAAAAATAAATAAAAAAGTCATCTAATCTGCATGGTCTTCTGCATTCGGCCACATGATCTCATCCACATCACACCTGATATCTTCTTCTCTGGCAAGGTGTCTTTTGGTATGCCTTATCCACCCCTGGCTCAGCTGTGATGTCTTGGCATGCAGCATCCATTGCATCCAGGAGGGTCATTTGGTCAAAAACCTTCCGTCTCCAGGCTGAGACAAACTCCTCAATGAGGTTGAGGAAAGTGGAGTAAGGGGCAAGGAAAATGGACATCATTCTTGGATGGGTGTCAAACCAGTCTGTGACTGCACGGGAATAGTGTAATGCCACATGTTCCATGTTCCATGTGATCACATCTATTGGCAAGTGGCTTCCCACCCGTCCCCTTTCTACCTCTGGCACCAGTCTTTGGTGCAGATCTTCTAAAGTCTCACATTTATGCAGGAGTGCACTTTTCCACACAAGATCAGCCCAAAGAGGTCGTCTTTTACTGTATACTGTATGGTCATGCGATTGAAAGAACCTCAACACCTGAGTCTGTTTCCTAGATGGGAATCAGCTGTAATTTATATATTTGCATAACTTCAATCAGCTGTTTCTCATTAATGAATAAAAACGGGATATATTTGTGTTTCAATTCACAATAGGAACAGCTGTTCACTTTGACTTTAGCCTATAAGTTAGGTTTTAGAACATGATGTTATCTGTTCTGACATGCAGTGTGAAAGCATTTGTAAAATTGGCAGTAAAAATCCATTGTTTTGGTCTTGCTTGAGCTTGTGTGTAAAATAAGTTCAAGCATTTTTAATGTGTGTTAACTGCATGCCTTTTGTCAAAGCAACAAGTAATGCATTAATTGTATTACCTATACAGACGGATGTTGAGTTTAGGAAAATTGTTACAAATATTGAAAAAATTGTCATAGCGATTGTAAAAAAAAAAATAAAAAAAACTATTATTATCAGTGTTGAAAACAGTTGTGCTGCTTAATATTTTTATGGAAACGGTTACATTTTTGTCAGGATTCTTTGGTAATTAGAAAGTTCAAAAGAACAGCATTTATTTTAAATATCATTACAATGTCTTAACTGTAACTTTTGGTCAATTTAATAGCTGAATAAAACTATTAATTTCTATGAAAACATGGAAAAAATTTGAACAAAGGTGTATTATAGAGACCATAAACAGGCTAACAATAGCATTTTTAAGCTAGTTCTAGACAAAAAGACCAGACGAACCCATTGCCATATTTCGCCATATCGATCAATGCAATTACTTCCATTTATTTTTTCTGCAGTGGTCCTTTTTTTTTTTTTTTTTTTTTTTTTTAATGTTCTTTGAGACCAATTAGCCAGCATGCACAGGTCTAGCGAGGCTCGTAGTCATCTGCTGTTGGCCGATGGGGAAGGCTTGAGGGGTTGGATAAGGGAGGGTGTAGACGATCACTCTGTATTCTGAGCACACGTCTTTGGCGCACTAAAACGGATGCGGCCCATCGTGTCTAACCCTCCAGAATGCTGCTGTACTGGTTCGGCAGGTTTACAGGTATTTGTAAAAGAGAGACCGTTTTTGATCCATTCCCTTTCTTTTGTTTCATCGACGCCTTTTGTCTTTGCACAAATGCTTGTTCCCAGGAGCACATTCTTACACAGTCTGTTGCATTCCAGGGAGTGTTATCTAAAGAATCTGCCTCGACCTGGAAACGGGATCAGTCTGTGCCAGCATGCGCTCTTTCTGTTTTCTGACCATCCATCAGCTTGGATTGCAGGTCACAGATTGTACAGTAACCCTGCGATGGGATTTGATTTACGCCACACCCCAGAATACACCGGGGCTGACATAACCATGTGCTTCACATGCCTTTTGTTATGAGCAGGAACAAAGTTGTTTTAGTGCTAGAATGAGAGTGTTTGACATTTTATGAACGTGATTTAGCACAACGCTAAATGTCTTGTTCAGAATGCTGTTCCAGATCTGGCCAAAGCATTAGTTTTTATTAGCTAGGTGACATGCATTCCCTTCTGTTATTGGCATTGTTTATAAATATTTATTTTGAATTTATAGCTCCTTGAAAGCGAATTGGCCCAAAAAAGCTGGATCATCCTGTCAGAGATGTTGTGCACAGAGTGCAGGTGTTCTGTTTTTTATGTCCTGTATACATTTCCTTCTTGTTGTATAAAAAGAGCTACCTTGTGCTTTTAAAATTATAGTTTTACACAACACTTCACAACAACACTCACAGTGTGAAGCTATGAAATTCAGAAAATAATAAATATGGATGCATGATAAATTGTTACTTTATTGGCTGATAATAGTTTTTCAATTAAAATTTAGATTTTTTATTTTTTTATTTTAAACTTGGATTAATCTAACACTCAAAGTAAATCTTTAAAACACTAATATTATCACTGTTAAATGTTATCTGTAGCAGATTGCAATTTTTTGTCATACTGTACATTATATTGTGATGCTTAAATTCACTTATAGCATTTTAACTGACTGATTTTTATTATTATTTAGAAAAAAACTGTACATTTTAATATTGGGCATTTGTCAGCAACAATATGAAAATAAGAATTTTGATGATAAATGTTTCTTGAGCAACAAATTAGCATATTAAAATTTCTGAAGGATCATGTGACACTGGAGACTGGAATAATGATGCTGAAAATTCAGCTTTGCATCACAGTAAAAAATTACATTTGAAAATGTATTCAAATAGAAAACTTTTTTTTATTGTAATATTTCACAATTTTACTAAGCAAAAGAAATTTCTTTCAGAAACATAAAAAAGAAACTTACCAACCCCAAACCTTTGAACACTACTGCATATTTTTCAGCAGATGAATTTCAATTGATCGTTGCATCATATCTCACTTTTTTTTTCATTGTCTCATGCTGAGTTTTATTACTTTAAGACCTCTGTCCTTCTATTAGAGCGATGATGGAAAATTGCCACGTTTTTGTTGTAAGAAACTTAACTATAAAACTAAAATCTTACAAAACTCTACCCTTCAAATCCAGCAACCTTAATATTAGGCATTTGCATTTGACATTCCCTATTGTGGTTCCTATTAGAAAAACATCTGCTGTCAGCCATCATTGAGACTGTTTATGATCGTCACAGAGATATTAACAGGGAGTCATAGACAAGAGGGTCTGTATGTGGCAGATCTCATTGTGTAAGTTGACTCTGAAGAGGTCCGGCTTCAGGAAACCAGGGAGATGGTGCAGCCTGCATGTGATGGCTTAACACCGCCCTACCGATCTCTAGATACCAATTCCAGCTGCCCGGTACCTCAGGACAATGCTATCGTCAGAAACATGACTCGCATATCCCTCGTTTTTGTTAAAACGCTGACACAGTTGGCAGGTTTTAAAAGCCTACGCCTCAACGTTTAACAACAACATTTGAATAATTTGTCTCCAGAGAGTGTCCCATCACAGCCTTCTGCTTTAGAGATTTTTTTTTAATGTTAGAGCCATGGTGCAGCTGTTAGTGCAGATGTTCCAGACACATTGAGCTGTGGTTCTAATGTGGGTCATGCAGGTTTAAGTCCGGCCTTCCTTTGGATTTCCTGTTACTCTACACTACCATTCAAAAGTGTGGAAGAATTAAGATTTTTTTAAATGTTTTTAAAAGTAATCCCTTAAGCTCAGCAAAGCTTTTTTTAAGCAAAAATGTAATTGATTCCTGTTATTTTAATATATTTTGAAATGTAATGCAGAGCAGAATTTCCAGCAGCCATTGCACCAGACTTCAGTGTCACATGATCCTTCAGAAATTATTCTAATATGCTGATTTGCTGTTCAGTATTATCAGTTTTATATTGATTCAGAATGATTTCTGAAGGATCATGTGACGCTGAAGACTGGAGTAATGGGGCTGCTGAAAATTTAGCTTTGCGTTACAGAAATAAATTACCTTTTAAAAATATATTACAATAGAAAATAGTTATTTTAAATTGTAATTATTTTACAATATTACTGATTTTACTGTATTTTTGATTAAATAATTGCAGCCTTGGTGAGTCTTCTTTCAAAAATAGTAAAAACCTTTGGCTGGTAGTGTATATCCTTATAGTCAAAGGCAAAACCTCTGCAAAAAGTGATTTAGTGTGTTAGATTTTTGGTTATCAAAGCTATCAAGCTAATGCAGACCAACTATTTTTCGTGTGAGACAACCGGTCGTGCTTCCTAGAGGATGAGGAGTTGAGAAGAGAGTGTTATTTTCCATCTCTCAACGCAGACATTTATATTTAATCATGGTTATGTACAGATAGAGTAAGAAATTGAGTCATCCAGGGTCAGGGCTGTGTGCTGTCCCCGGGGCTATTGTTAGGTTAACTGTCTTGCTCAGTGGCACAGCAGTGGCAAGTATTGCAGTAACCACAGAAGCCCATGTATCCCTACAGTAAATGTAAATGAACGCTTTAACCTTTACGAGATGCAAGCACTGCAGCTTACTCTCTGTTCCAGTTCAATATTTGCAAGAAAAAAGCTTTTAATACCATGCATTAAACAGCTTTGTGGGAAGCATTTGGACAGCTTGCAGAGAAAGCCTGTGTTTTGTGTGCATCGGTTTGCAAACTGAATTTCGATGTTCTACCTCATTGTGCAGAATGCAGATTGACTTCTACTACTACAATCTACACCTCAGCTTTGCACTCTTAAACGGGTCATGGAATCTGTTCCAAAACCTTTTGAGCTGCCTACATATGCAACATTCTAAAGCATCATCAACACACTTCTCATGTGAAGGCTGTTGAAGAAGGTGTCCTTTGTTTCATTCAGTACGGAAAAGTATTAATTCAAAAACTGTTCAATCTATTAATAAAATGGCTGTTTTACCCAGAGACATTGTTCACTGATTCTTCTCTGCCTGCTCTTGAGTAAAACCTTATGGAAAGAAATACTGTATCTAAGGTCGATTTACTGTATGAGTCTTATTAGAAATGTTGCAAATAATGAGTTCATTTGTGTCTTACTGTGTTTACTAAAGGACTACTTGTCTGAAGTACATACTGGTTTCTGTCTCTCACAGTGAACAGACATAACCATCTGAAGGACTTCATGCTGGTGGTGTCAATAGTCATCGGAATGGGAGGCTGCTGGTTCGCTTACATCCAGAACCGGCACTCTAAAGACCACATGAAGAAGATGATGAACGACCTGGATAGCCTCCAACGGGCGGAGCAGAGCCTTCACGACCTACAGCAGAAGTGAGAACCTGTTCTGCTCCTCTATTTTTATATTCTTGGACAAGTGTGAGAAACTCTGTAGTGACTCTCGAAGCACTTGGCACATGTGTAAGGCGTTCCTTTGTCAGTCTGCACTGTTTTTAAATTGTTTTTTGTGCGTGAGCATGCGTTAGACCGGCATCTTTGTCTGATGCGATGTGTCTAATGCCACATTGTTGCATGAAGTTAAACTGTGCTTTTGAAAACTGGCACACCTTGCTTTGATATTCAAAATGACCAGGTTATGAAATAACCTGAACCTCCAGTTGAGCCTTGTAATCCTATTTATAGTGGAAGAAACTACTGACATATACTATGTTTTTACCACACAGGAGTTCAAAAAGTGAGAATGGCATTACTTATGATTTGCTGTCACTATCTAAATGAGTTCCTGTAAGCTTTGATATCAGACTGATTGGTCTGTTTTTACAGTGTTTAGTGAGCCTGGACTTCCCTTCTGAGGGAACAGGATATGGAGCCGCATGGGAATAAACTGCAGTAGACAACATATGTTTAAGACAAAGAGGAATGGCTTGAAAATGAGGAAGAAATCTATCTGTCATTCTGTCTGTCATTCTATCTTAAGTTAAAAGACTTGAAGTTCTGTTTTAATGCTATGATGGCTTCATGATTTTATGATATGACAAATGAAAAATGCATATTTGATAAAATAGTACCTTGTGGTACTTGTAATGTCAAATTAAACCAAATATGTTAACCTTGTTACCGTTTTTTTTCCAACATACATTAAAATATTAAATGTATCTTAATATGGCATTATGCAATTTATTATTCACTTTCTTTTTCCGAAAGACTTTACAGCACAATTTGTTTTCAAATCGGAAAAGGCACCCATTTCATAGAATGACCCATTGCTCACTGAGAATATTTACCAGCAAGTGTTGAATACATCAGACAGTGGAGTTTGCAAACCATTACACATATGCTGAAAATCTTTAGGAATGTGAGAATGTGGATAAGGCTCTGATCCCTCAATTCCAACCGTCATTCGCTAGCTTCCTGAGGAGTCCTCATGCAGACTCATAGTCTGTCACCTTTTGAGAGAAAGGCACAGGAGTGTGTGTGTCCGGAAAAGTTCCCGTATCCCTTTAACATATGAATGAAGTGTGTGAGCGTGTGTGAAGGGAAAGGGGCAGTGGAAACTATGCAGAGTGTATTTGTTACAGTGGAGGATGTCCAGCATGTTGTGTTCTGACGCAACCAGCAGAGTCACCGGGTCAAGTCTCTGGTGATTGGTGGGTGAGAGGCCTACAGTGCTCTGGTCGCCCCGGAGGGAGGTGATTAACCCCGGATACTTTGAATCATCTCAGCTTTTAACTCGAGGATAAAAATAAAATGAATGCCTCAGCCAGTTATGTCATACATGAACGCAGGTCCTTGTGGGCTGTCATTTCCCAAAAAGTACATTTAATTTGCTGTAGGCTTGTTTTAGGAACATTTCGAGATTAAACGAAATGTCAGCTTGCCCTTTAAACAAGCTGCAGTGGCTGTTTGTATGTAGGCATTTTTTTTCTCCATTTGAGACGTATTGTGAAGGCTTATCAAGGCCGCGGCAGTTGAGTCAGGCTTTGCAGCAGTTTCCTGTGTAGGTGTGTTGATGCAATTCACACCAGACAAGCCTCTTCCATATTACCACATTCGCGATCCCTGTCCAGTCACTCTGAGTCAGAAATGAGGCGTAATGTAAGCTGCCACTTCTGCATGGCAATTTACAATTCAGTTTGATTGGAATTGCATGTTGTGAAGTAGACTTTTACATTTGCGGAAGGATGTTGTGGGTGGGTGGCATTGCTTTCCAGTCGCTTTAGTGTGCCGCTGTGAGGTTGCTAGGTCATTCTGGGTTGTTGCGGTGGTATTGGTAGGATGCTTAGATGATTACATTACCAGTCAAAGTCAAAAGAATACGCAAGTTTAAAATTATACACATTCTGTTTTCATATTTTCATATTTTTATTTACTTGAGAGCAGTATATAGTATTTTACCACTACTACTACTAATATTTTATGTAATACATTATGCATGCATACACTAAGAGTCAAACCTTTGAACTATTTAAGATTTTTTAATGTTTCTGAAAGAAATCACCAAGGCTATTACAATTTAAACTGTTTTCTATTTGATTTGATTTTAAAACATATAATTAGGGATGATCCGATCAGGATTTTTGCAGCCGATACTGAGTACCGATTTCTTGTCATGGTGATCGGCCGATTCTGATGCTTCAAGCTTTATATAGACTGTTTCATCGGGCGCACGTGCCTGGCCCGAAGTTAACTGTGTTTGTCTGTGTTTGTTTATCAGTCTGGCTATGGCGCCGGCTACAAAAGGTGATGAGCAGACTGAAGTTGGGCTCAGGTGGTTGTGCTGTGGGATGTGTTTCCCATACATTTATTTATTTGTGGCGCTCGCCACATTATCAAAACTGACGGATTTTCCAAAAGGCTTCGTTGAATAAACATGAGCACGTACTGCACGTTTAAAAATCAAAACGAGGCGCGGGTGGTTTTATATCACTGTATTTCTGAAGGAAGACTATCTTTAGAAAATGTTCAATGTCATTTTCATTTCATCTTGCATGTTATATGCCTGATAAAGCAGCTTTTGTGAACTCAGTCAGTGCTGCTTTGTGTACAGCCGTTACTGGGGAAACCTCTGTTTCTCACGCTTTAAAGCACCTCCTGCTGGCAGAGAATGAATTTGCGTGTTGTTCAGTAAGTCCGTCTGATTTACGCCCTATATCCACGGGCGCTGCGGATAATCCGCGGGTCGGGTAATAAAAAATGCATTCTGATTATTTGCGGGTGGATAAAATAAATCCTAAATGATGCAAATATTAACTACATTTTTTTTTAAATACATTTTTTTTCATGAGGCAGACGATTTCGTGTGTGTGTGTGTGTGTGTGTGTATATATATATATATATATATATATACGTGTGTGTGTGTGTGTGTGTATA
>NW_015555884.1:410450-417080 GCF_001515605.1 Sinocyclocheilus anshuiensis | reverse complement strand
GTTTGTGAGCTCAGCGCTGCTTTGTGTACAGCCGTTACTGGGGAAACCTCTGTATCTCCAGGGTGGGACGCGGGTGGATAAAATAAATCATAAATGATGCAAATATTAACTACATTTTTTTTAAATAATTTTTTTTCATGAGGTAGACAATTTCGTGTGTGTGTGTTCGTTCGCCTGATTGGGAAGTTGCAGTGACAGAAACGGTGCCATTCCAGGTAAAGTTTAAAAGAAGTAAAGCCTGTGTTATTGCTATTGAGTAGGCTAATATGGCCAAAGAAGATATTTTGTTTTATAAATAAATGTTAATTTAAAAGCAGACCACGATCAGCGTGTTATGTTACCGCGTTACCCTTACGGCTCCGATGAGGTTTTGTTCCGTCCTCCGGCTAATATGGCCAAAGAAGTTATTTTGTTTTATAAATAAATATTCATTTAAAAGCAGCCCACGATCAGCGTATTATGTTACCGTTACCCCTTACGGCTCCGATGAGGTTTTGTTCCGTCCTCCACGCTGTGACAACTCAGAAAAGATTATTTTTAGCCAAGCAGCGCCGAGAGCCACTTCACAAACGTGCTGCGGCTGGCCAGTATAAACACAAGCAAGGGTGGCCGCGATCAGCTCCGGTTCCCGTGGAGCGGGATTAAGGATTCTTTGATTAATAGAAAGTTCAGAAGAACTGCATTTATTTAAAATAGAAATCTTTTGTAATGTTATGTCTTCAGTCATTTTTTATCAATTTAATGCACCCTTGCTTACTAAAACATTTTCTTTCTTTCTTTCTTTCTTTCTTTCTTTCTTTCTTTCTTTCTTTCTTTCTTTCTTTCAGCTTTGCATCACTGGATTAAATTACA
The DNA here is from genome assembly GCF_001515605.1 of Sinocyclocheilus anshuiensis. Lineage (NCBI taxonomy): Eukaryota > Metazoa > Chordata > Actinopteri > Cypriniformes > Cyprinidae > Sinocyclocheilus > Sinocyclocheilus anshuiensis. The sequence continues at coordinate 416,228 of NW_015555884.1, read as the reverse complement.
TTTTAAAATATATTCATATAAAAAAAACAATGGGGCCCTATTTTAACGATCTAAGCACATGGTCTAAAGCGCACGGCGCGGGTGCACTCAGCGTCCAGGTTTGAGTTGGTCTGTGGCGCAGTCTATTTTCAGTTCCTCAAAATAGCAACGCGCCAACAATGCGCCTGAACACTGAACACCCATGGGCGCAAATGCATTTGCTATTTAAACAACGCGGCGCAGGATGGGAAAATGAGAACTGCGTCGGGCTGAAACTAGCAAAAACACTTGCGCCGCGCATTGCGCCGGGTGTATGATAGGGATAGGGCCCATTATTTCAAATGGCAATATTTACCAATATTTATTTTTTTACTGTATTTTTGATCAACTAATTACAGCCTTGGTGGGCATTAGAGACTTCAGAAACATTGAAGTTAGATTATTTCACATTTTTATTTATTTTCATAAATACAATTATTTCTCTTTTTTTGGCTTTCATTTTAGCTTTAACAAAAGAGTTTAAGAGAAAGTACTTGTACAGCTGTCTTCACTTGTCTTCACTGTAACTGACACTCTGGGACAGATTACATTGAGAGTTTATTACTTGGCATTATTTTTTTAATAGTATTGAGAATTTCATTTTAGTTCTCTCTCTAGTGTATTTGAGGCAAGCTCACATGACTCTCATTCTTAGAGACCATCCTCATTCTCTCCCACAACTCTCACATGTTTGACCCTCGTAAAATCAGATGTGAGAGAATGTTCTTCACAGCGAACCGTGTTTATCTAAGCTTGCAGGTGCACGTTTGTGGGGGAGGAATAAAAGAAGAATTGAATGAATCATTGCATGCATAGTCTAGTCTATTGTGTGTTGTGTCTTTTGTTTTCATAACTGTACTGTCACCAGCACAAAATAATGTTTTGTTTGAATGTGTGAGTAAAACAAACTATCGTCGTTTGAGCTCAAGCAAAGATGACAGGTCAGACGAAATGTTTTGTTTGAGTATGGAGAAGTTGGTAATTGAAAGATTCGAAAACGATGAAAACTTTAAAGCTTCCTGATTACATGATCATAAAGAGTTTGAGATTGTAAATGAGAAGACTTGTCTTGCTAGATATTTGTTGTTGGCTTGTAACACTGAGGTACGATTACATGATTTAGAGGATGGTGAGTGGCAGAGGTCAGGATTGAGTGCTGAAGATGTTCGGTCGTGACTGGAGGTCCAGATCACCTTACACTAGTCCTTCACTCAATGACCACTTCTCCCCCAATCCACCTGTTTCTCTTTCCGTCAGGCCTCCGAAGCCTTCTGTCTGCCATCTTCTGGATGTCAGTGACACCGCATGAGCCATACAGCAACCGTATTCATTCCAAAATCCCATTCATTTTCTCCATAGAGAAATTGATTTTTAACAATAACAAAGTTTTCAAAACAGACCCACCGTGAGTTCAAACAGGTGATGTATACAAAGTCAATCTGATTTAAGCTTCATTTTAAAAGTTTAATTCCCTGTAACGAATTATGCTACTTATAATCCCAGGAGCAATTGATATTGTGTCTCCTGAGGCACTCCAGTGTCCCCTAAATTTTTGCCAGTGGAAATGCCTCAAGTGAAGCCCCCAGACAGATTTAAGGGAAGATTGATCGGAGGTTTTATATAGATGCGACTGAGTAAATCAGGGGCCCTGCGGTTCCTCTCTCTGTCGCCAGGAAAACTCGTTAATCCTTTCGTAGCTCAGGGAAGCCTAGAGTTGTCAGTGTTGTTTCCATTCCTCTTTCCTGCTCGATATGACATCAGCTTTTTTTTTCTGCTTCTTTTCTTTTTAAAGCCGCACCCTAGTTTTGCAATCAGAGTTTCCTGTGAATGCAGTTTTTGGCTGACTGAACGTACTGCAGTTGTGTGTGAAAACTTCATGTGACTATGGCTGCATATACAGTATATATATGTCTGTGCATACAGACATAATAAACGCAGGCAAACAGCAAGGATTGTGTTATGATTGTGGCTTCTTAATCTTTAGAGTTTTTATCCTGCAGGTGGACTGTTTATAATGGATTTTTATGATGACCTGTTTTTGTGTCTGTTTTTTATTACAAAAACTTGTTAAACCATTTTTTTCCCACAACTTATTACCAAAATGAGTATTTGCAGTTAATGATAGACCAGTATATAAGTCAAGCCAATTAATTGGCCAATAGGTGCACTGAAAAACAAAAAAAATTAATTCATCCAATTAAAAAAAATTAGGGTTTTTATAAAATAGTTTTCATACACATATAAAATATACTTGCCCTTAAGTTATTTATTTTTCATTGGCTCAAGTTAAAAAATATAGATGTGAATCATTACCCTATTTTTTTTTAATTGGATGAATTAAACATTTTTTTCAGTGTGACCTTTTTGAAATCATAATTTATTTTAATTTATCAGTTATTTCTTTCTCCAGAATTATGCACATTCTGATTTCAGATATTTTTTTCTGAACTATTTTATTTTATTTTATCAGTTATTTCTTTCTCCAGAATTATGCACATTCTGTTTTCAGATATTTTTTATGAACTGAGTGTTTTATTTTTTATTTTATATTATTTTATTTTATCAGTTATTTCTTTCTCCAGAATTATGCACATTCTGTTTTCAGATATTTTTTTGAACGGAGTATTTTATTTTACTTTATTTTATTTTATCAGTTATTTCTTTCTCCAGAATTATGCACATTCTGTTTTCAGATTTTTTTTTTTCTGAACTGAATATTTTATTTTATTTTTTTATTTTATTTAAATTTTGCTCAAATTTATGCACATTCTGTTTTTGGATGTTTTTTTTTTTTTTCTGACGTTTTTTTTTTTCAGGATTCTTTAATAAATGGAAAGTTCAAAAGAACATAATTTCCAATTGAATTTTATGTATAGAAGAGAAAATAATTTTCTACTGAATAAAGTGTATTATATTACTGTGTAACTGCATCTACGTTTATGCACTCGGCAAGCACTTTTATCCAAAGTGACTTGCGTTACATTCAAGGAATGCATTTATTAGTTCATGCATTCACTGGGAATCAAACCCATAACATGTTTTGCTGTTTGATCTACAGGAATGCATCTTGCATATAAAAATGCACATTTGAATGACTTCTGTTGTTCATGTCTTTTCTCCTTTGAAAGTCTAGTGCACAATCTTTGCCAGATGTGGCTTGGTTCATGAATATTAATTGCGTTATGTAACATTTCACCCTAAAGCGAGCCTTGTTAGGTGAGCGCCTAGCATTTGTAGAAATGCTTTACCACTTGTATTTCATTCAGCCCATTGCTAAAACAACCATTTGACTTCTGCTTGATCCTAAAGTTGTTGGTTTTACCCTGCTGGCTACATTTTCTTTACTTTTGAACTGCAGTCAAGCAAAAAAAATCTCTTGAAAACATTTTGTACTGGTAGAATGTGTGTGGTTTTCTTTACACAGGCTACAGATCGCTCAGGAGGAGCATCGTTCAGTGGAGGTGGAGAAGGTAAACCTGGAGCAGAAGCTGAGGGACGAGATCAACGCTGCCAAACAAGAAGCGCAGAGACTGAAGGAGCTCCGAGAGGGAACTGAGAACGAGTTGAGCCGACAGAAATATGCAGAGGAGGAGCTGGAGCAGGTAAAAGTCACCTAATAAATATGCAAGATGTTCAAATGGGGTTAGACTTGGATCTAACTGGTCTAGACATCAAATTTGAAAAAATCTTGATTCTGATTGGGTAGGCTTTCTTCACAAAATAATGGTCAGGAAGTGGGTGAAAATTCTTGCAAGATGATCTGGAAGGTTATCAACAAAATGATTTCCTGTACTGATGAAGTTTGAGTACCTTCCCAGTGCAGTGTCCAGTGCATCAGCACGCTGTGGCCTACGTAACTGAGCAATTACCGCAGTGCTGTTGCATAAGGGGCAGTTTGACACTTCAGTTCTGGAGAAGAATCTTTGTAGGAGCTGAAGAAAATTATAACAAGCTCTGGTATGTCAAGGACAGCGAGTGGTTCCTTCTGTGACAATATAGGGTTTCAGTGTGTTTCTATATGTATGAAATCCACAAGTGGCATGAATAGACCTGAATTGTTTGTTTGCATAGGTGCCCCATGTTGGCCTATTAAAACCTTGGCGCTAAGTGGGTATTCTGGGTCATAGGGCGGCACAAATCTCTGTGGGTTTGAAGCTCATTAGCGCTGTTCTGTGAGAAAGGGGTCTTTCGGCTCTCCGACCCCTCAGCCCACTCCCCAAGGCTCTTATTGTATGAGCTCTGTTTATTTACCGCTGTAATAGAGGAGCTGATTAACCGTGTTTATCTTAGTAAGGTTAGGTTGGGGTGTAAAGCTTATCTGTGACTAATTCATTTGCATCTTGTCGTAGCAAAATGTTTCAGGCGGTGAAATGTATGCTGTTTGTTCTCATTAGCTTGCCAAATGAGTCAGTCGTGAGTCATGTAAATTAGCTAATTGTCATAATCAAATATGCAAATTATGGGGTAAATGGAAGAAGTTGAAAGGTTAAATAGTATGTTGAAATTTCAGTATCCAAGCGTTTGGGCTGTTAATTTGCAGCATTTACAGATTTTACAGGGTTCTGTGTGGCCTGGATATTGCTAACTAAACTAAAAAAAAAACATTACAAAAATTGTTAATTGAAATAAAAGAAACAATAACTGAAATAAAAAATAATAAAACTTCAGTTAGCTGCCAAGACAGTATTTCTCATTTTTGTTTAGTTTAACTTAAAGTACTAAAATAGAAAAAAAATGAAGAAAAAAATGACCAAAAACTATATAGACTTTTTTTTTTATTACAAAAACCTGCAACAAAATTATTAAAACTTGAATGAAAATTATAACCAAAACAAAATTCAAAATATGAATAAAATCTGTAATAGTAAATAGGGCTGCACAATTAATCAAATTTCTAATCGTGATTACAATTACGGATGCCACGATTACGTAATCGTTCACAGCGGCAATTAATCGTTTAAAGTCCACTTATGTTATTCTGTGTGCTTAGGATGTTTTTTTTTCTTTCTACAGGTTATCATAAGAGTTTTTCCATTGTTTTAATTTTAGTTTTAATATATCATTATAATACCATGTAAATTTAAAAATGTTTTATTATTTAAAGAAATCAAACCAATGTATATATGACATTTGAGGCTTAGTACTATAGAAAAGCAATAAAAGTTTTTCAGTTAGAGTGTTTTCAGCTTGTTTAAATTGTGATAATCATAATTAATAATCGCAATTTCAAGGGAATAATCGACAATTGTGATTTTTGTCATAATCGTGAAGCCCTAATAGTAAATCAGTGATACTAAAATAACACTGTTATATGGGCAGTATTGTACGGCAAGGTCCTGTTTGTAATTTTATCTTTTTTTTTTTTTTTGAATGAGCTGATAAGAACGATTTCTTAATCGTCTTAGGGTGCTTTCACACCTGGCCTGTTGTTTCGGATATATGTGATATATGTGCATATGTGAATACGGCAATCGCGCTCGGATCCGTGCCAAAACAATCGCCGTGAAAAGCATCAGCTTTGTTGTTTTGCTAATACCTCAAAATGAACCTGTGAATGTCTGTGGGTGAGCACGTCTTTGCCATTCAAAAATCAAAGCGCACTTTTCTATTTTATAATGCCGTCTTATTGGTCTTCTTTGTAGTAGGTGCATTTTAAAGGGGTCATATGATGCTTTTTTAAAGATCATTATTTTGTGTATTTGGTGTAACAGAATATGTTGACATGCTTTAATGTTCAAAAAACACATTATTTTTCAAATA